>NC_039264.1:3607099-3757681 GCF_003368295.1 Carassius auratus | reverse complement strand
AACAGTAATTTTCTGGCAGCAGGGGTGCCAGTAAAGTACTGTTAATTTACAGCTCTTAACCATTAATTTACCACTCTTATTTTTTAACAGTATTTTACTGTAGATTCTAACATGGAAATTAACTCCACTCCCACTGCTTCAAACAGTTCGAGTTTTTAAACTAGCATTCCCACGATGTTAGTACTATGAACTTATTTCATTTGAGTCCACTGAGAAGGAATATTTCTTACACTTAATGTGCAGTAATAAAGTAACTAAATACATGACTTTTACTCAAATCACTGCAGCTCATTGTCAGCTATAGCACACATGTATGTGCTGAAGTACTTAACACAGAGATCATCACTGTATCAGCAACTCCACATTTACTGTCTTTATATAAAGCAGCAGAAGATCAGAATTTGTGGCTCATCATTGACTGAAGCACCGGCTCTACTCTACAGCACAATGGTGAACAACAAAACTACATTAAACTAAACGATCTCTCTTGTGCAAACACACATTAATACAGTCAAGTTCAGTATTTACTCTCATTATCAGTGTATGACTTTGCCTAATTTTTTTCTATGGATGTTCACAAATATTTTAGTTAAATTAACTTTTTTTTCATTTGGTAAATCTGACGTTTACATTTTACAGTATATTACTGTTTTTTCCTTGACTTGACGGCAAAAAACTGTAGAAAAACACTTTTTTTGCTGGCAACCATTAATTTACGGCAAGAAACAGTAGAAAAACAGTTATTTACTGGCAGCAGGGGTGCCAGTAAATAACTGTTTTCTACAGTTTGTTTCCTGTAAATTAATTACAGTTTATTACTGTTAAATTACGTTTCATTCTGTTTCTTCTTCATCTTAAATCTTTAACCCTTTAAACCCCACAAGAAAATCCTCAGTTTTAAATGAACACTTATAATGTGTGCACACTACAAAGTGTTAGAGTAACACTGAATCAGTGAAGTTAATGAGATAATTCTGTGATTAATTGATGATTGAGCATTAGTGATAAACACCTGCAGAATCACTGAAGGAAAGAGAAACACAAGATCTACAAATGACTTCAGCCACAGCCTTAGATGAAATCAACTGAATAAAAGAATACATCAAATCTCTCAAGATCTGATTAAACAACTCATAAAACAGCTTCACCAGATTCACATTACTAACCAGACTGACTTTATTTCTGTCAGATGTCTACAGAAGAACTTATGGAGAGTTAAATAGGTTTAGGTGTTTTTTCACTACCATGATGGAGATCAGTGTTTACTTTAGTTGGGCTCTTGAACGTGACTTTTCAACAACTAAGGTTTTTTTTTTCATGCTGTAACAATGCGCCTTTGGAACCTGTTATAGCAAAACAAAAATACACAGAAGAAAAAAAATCTGATGTTGTTGTTTATAGATTGACAAGAACAAATACTGTTATTTCTGATCTAATCCCATGTCTCTTCTATTATTGATACTACAGCATAAGAAGGAACACTGCTGAGCCATAAGTTATAAAAGACTGTTAAGAAAATTTCACTCATAATAAAAAAAAAAAACCTTTGCTGAAATTTAGACAGAAATATCAAGAATCAGCGTATGAATCACAACAATGGTGACAATCCATAAAATAAATGAACAGATCAGTTCTGAACATCACAACACATGCTACTAAAACTTAAAACAAATGCAAAATGATAAGCACATAAGAATTCAAGAAAATAAGTGAACAATTCAGTGGCATAATTTATTCATGCCGCAATGCATGCTGGGAGTCATGGATGAGTTTTATCCTGTGCTGGTACCCAGCATGCATTGCATCATAAACCTTTTGATTGTCACCATTGTTGAGATTAATATGCTGATTGTTGATTTATCTCTTTCAGTGTTGTGAGGACTGCTGCCCAAAATATTTAAAGCTCAAAAATCCATATCCAGATAATCACATTACCGTTCAATCTTATAAATTTGAAGAAACAAACAAAAGAAACGTGTTATTCACTCACATATTTCAACACCAAATTATTATTTGACTATTATAACAACAAGTCAGTCTAGTAGATCATGCCTGACAGAAACAGTCATAATCACTTGATCATTAAGATTAATATTGCTGTAATAGATGAATCATAAAGATACAAACATAGCAATGAAACAAAAGTTGAAGTACAAAAGTCAAGGGTCAGGAGCCCAACTAAAGCAAACACTGATCTCCACAATGGTGACGCTAAACGAAACTAAGATTATCATCTACACCTCTGTAATTCTCAATAAGATCTTTTGATCTCTGATCTCTGATCTGATAGAAATAAAGTCAGTCTGGTTAGTAATGTGTGAAGTTGGTGAAGCTGTTTGTTGATCGTTTAAATCTTCAGTTGATTTCATCTAAAGCTGTGGCTGAAGTCAGTTGAATTTCTTGTGTTTGTCTTGTTTCTTTTTTCTTCAGTGATTCTACTCATTAACAGCAGCTGTTGATCATTGTCTGAATTCACTCATTAGTTTTCATTCTCTCTGGCAGGTGGACTATATTAGTAAACTCATGTAGGGAATAGTGAATGAGGGTGTAGGGTGTGATTTGAAACACAGCCGCTGAGTGTCGACTTTGAACGTTGTTAATTTACGATATATAGCAGCAGGCTACTTCTCGAAAACGATGAATATTACCCAGAATGCACACTTTTAATGAAAAACAGTATGTTACTGTTGAAATTTGGCCGTTTTTTTACAGCGATTTTTAACAGTGTAGTTTAAAAACTCGAACTGTTTGAAGCAGTGGGAGTGGAGTTAATTTCCATGGTAGAATTTACGGTAAAATACTGTTAAAAAATAAGAGTGGTAAATTAATGGTTAAGAGC
This sequence comes from Carassius auratus, assembly GCF_003368295.1. Taxonomy (NCBI): domain Eukaryota; kingdom Metazoa; phylum Chordata; class Actinopteri; order Cypriniformes; family Cyprinidae; genus Carassius; species Carassius auratus. The sequence goes on along the minus strand of NC_039264.1, from coordinate 3,754,842 downwards.
TGTAAATTAACAGTACTTTACTGGCACCCCTGCTGCCAGAAAATTACTGTTATTTAACGGCAAAATTTTTTACAGTGTAGTGTTCCTGTAGCTCAAGTGATAGAGCATTGCATTAGCAAGTGCAAGGTTGGGGGTTTGAATCCCAGGGGACACATGTTATTTCATGTCAGACATGTTATTTCAATTTCATTACAATTTACACAGCAAAATCCCCAGTGTTAACTTAACACTCTTGAGTGTGGACTCATATAAACACTAAAGCAGTGTTAAAAGTAACACTGAAGCAGAGTTGAAGTTAATGAGATAATTAAGAAGTTAATTGAGTTATGATTGAGCATTATTGAAGACACCTGATGTTAACAAGCAGAATCACCACCGAGAAAATCACAATTTGTGTACCACCATTATAGTGGTCAATGTTTGCTTTAGTTGGGATCTTGACCCTTCAGTTATTAACTTTAGATTTGATGTGGCTGTGGTGACTGAATTATATCATACAGACAGACCACAGCAAAGGCAATCATGTGTGCCATTGATTATGATTTTTGATTATGATTTTATGATTGTTATAGAGTGACCTGAATGCCTGAGTTTAAGTTTCTTTACTGCATACATAAATTAAGTGAAAAAGAAAAGTAAGCAACCCAGCATTTCTGACATAGTATGACATGTTTTTAATAGTTAGTTCTATGTAAAAAAGAAATCTTTTGTTTAGACACACAGACATCAGGAATCAATGTGAGCATCACAACAACGGTGACCATCAAAAAAGCATGTTGTAGCCAATAAAAACTCATCCATGGCTCCCATCATGCATTGCGGCATGAATGAATTATGAGCTGAACTGTCTTTTTAACTTTTTATTCTAACTATATTTTATTTTGCTGTTTTTATGTTCATTTTTTGTATCTAGTTTTGTGATGTTCAGAGTTGGTCTGTTTATCTGAATATGTTGTTTGTCACCGTTGTTGAGATTCATACGTTGATTATTGTTATCTGTGTGTGCCTAAAATTAAAATTCTTTAATAAAAAAAAAATTAGAATCACATGCAAGAGATACCTACAAAATGTATAGAAAATACAGATGTTTTCATTGTGGAATCAAAGCTGTGACAATCAATAATGGAACTTTTACTTTGAGAAAAGACTGTAAATGAGTTCAGTGACTCATGTCAAACAACGATTACAGAAAAAGAATATGAAATGAAGTACAAAAAGAAAACAAAAAACTGAAATAAAGTTGACAGTAACTTACGGTTCATGCTAACTTTAATGTTACAATCTCAAATAGATCGTTATTGTTGAGTGTATTAATTTTTTTGCTGTAAAACAATGACCTGGACCAGTATTGCCACCTTGTGGACAAACTAATTAGTGCAAAAACAGTAAAAACTCTTCCCCTGGTCGAGCTGAAGATGATTGGTCGGCCATCGATTGAATAGTAGGGTTGTCACAGGTGAGAAAATGGTCCCACTGGTTAATCGGTGTATGACAAATTTGTTTGATTTTAAATAGTGCTGTGCGCATTTTACATTAACTTTTTAAATATGGCTTTTGTTGTGGGCCATGTAGTAGCAATTTTACATGGCCACTCAATACAATGTTATCCTAGAGAAATGTGTGTTATTCAAGTATCTGTGTGGAGTGTGGAAGCTGAACAGCAGCGCTCACTGCAGGACAGACGGAGGTTACGGTGCAGTCACTTGCTCTTGAAATACTCTGTCATTTTCGGTCATACAGATATGTGTTATACATCTTTTGAATTTGCGAAGACACTTCATTTATTTGTGTCCACTCACAATAACAACAAAACGTTGTGCTTCTTTAAAATAATGAATACAAACAGGATGTGCTTTCAGACGTCTCAGTCTCTGTGAACTTGAGCGCGAAACTCCAAAACTCTGTGTATATTTGCCTTACAGACATGAAAAATAGCTATGTCTATAGAAAGTGAAATGCCTACATTTACATAATACAATTCAAATAGAAAAAAAATATTCTCACATGATGTAATAACTATGAAACATGTATACAGATGCATCACTACTGAGGAGATGACGAGTCTCTTAAGCCGAGTCTCATCTCTTAAGCTAAAAACAAATTAAGCTGTGTCCAAATTCCCGGTTGAAGGTGGAGGTGTCCTCCGACGACCGCAAAACCCGGAAGTCGGTGTTTTTGAATTTGGACAGCCTACCCTTCTTTCAGTTCCCTCCCTTACTCGTTGCTCATATCCTTTAAGAAGCGGGAAAATGGACAAACAAAGAGTTATTCTCCTCATTTAAATTATTTTGGAAGAAATAAAGCAATTAAATAAATCAAATACTTTCTTTGCTCTTTTTATATCAGAGTTTTCTTTTATATCAGACTACAAAACAGTCATATCCAGGTAAGCCATTATAGCCTATTTTTATTTATGTTTTATGTTAACTAGACAACCACTGAAAAAAAATATTTTTTTGAAAAGCCAGTTTTTAAAAAAACGTACTCCTCTCCCACTCCGCTACCGCTCGCTTCGTCTGCCATTGAATTTTAATTAGATTTGGAGCTGAAATCTGCACCCCTGGGTAAGGAAATGTATTAGCTAAGATAAAGGACTAAGCTGCCCCTGTATCTCACAGGATTGATACTGGTCAGCCAAGTCAACTAAAAGAGACCCAGAGCCAGTTAACAGGAAGCGTTGGTCGCCAGCATCCTAGAGCTGTGGAAATGAGTGGTCAGAGACAGAACCAGCATGAGAAATAGCTGCACTATTGCATTTTTGCAGGTGGAAATCAGGTGACTTGGATCTAAGCAGTAAAAACAGACACGCTTGCTGTTTAAGTGAGTCAGCACAGACTTATTTTCCTTCGATTTCTCACAGAGATGAACAGATGACATTACCCTCTCTGTCTGCTTATTCATGAAATTCTGGTGTCTAAACTAATGTGTAGAAGAAAATACTGACCTGAGTGTAAGTGAAAACTCATTCGCTAAAACTGCAGCTTCAGAAAGTAAACTTATCTTTTCTCATTCAGGTGCACTACATTGTTCTCAGCAATACAGTTTTTACACTTCAAGCTATAGGAGTTCTTTGCAGTTGTTGAAGACTGTTAACCCTAAAAGCAAAACACTATACTTTTCAAACAGGGTTCTCTTTTCTCATGCCAATTCAATAAAGGTTTGTTTGGGTGTTTTTCAAAAATCTTAAAGTTATTATTCCAAATGTAATAAATCAATGAGGCTTTAAGGTCTGAATGATAAAGAATTTTATTGATAATTGCAATGAAAAACATATGGGAATCTGATAATAGTATAGTAAAGTGAGATCTAAGAGAAAGAGGCTATAATCAATAAAACTGTTTAAACTGGATTAAAAAATAATAATACGTCTCACCCTGCAAATGGCAAAGAGAGATATGTTTTCATGTGCTTTCATGTGTTCAACCAGTTGAGGAGCATCACTGCCTTATCAAATATGAAAGATTCAACTGTACATATAAAAAAGCATGTTATATTAAGTGTGAGCATTGCAATCTTGGTAATTTTCAGTATTTATCAACATTTTGAGCGCTAATGTGAGAATGTGTTGCTGTTTTTTCTCAAATTATCTTCTAATTGGGAAATGAGCTGCCAATCAATACCAGTAGAATAATATAAAAAGTAATTTAAGATTAATAAATGGTTAAAATGGTAATATTAAAAATTACATCATGATCTAGGTTTCTTATGTGTGAAAATGTGCTTGATCTTGTTCAGATCCACTAGATCTGATGTCATAAACCAGGAGAACAACAGCAGCCGCAGCAGCCACGCCCACCAGAGCAGTTACGCCCAATCGGATCACAGCTTCAGTAGAATCACACCAGTCTTCAGAGTCTGAGGAATAAAAACATCAAACTGAGTTCAGCTCAGTCAATAGACATTAATATCAGCACTAATATCAACTAATATCAGCTCTGCCGTACCTGAACATGGTTGACAGAGTTGAGTGATGTCCAGATGTGTGGTCCGGTTAATGATGGGATTGTTGATCACACAGCTGTAGCTGTTTTTATCCTGATATTCCACCTCCAGAGGTAGAGAGAGACTGATGCTGAGATCAGGCACACTGATGCTGGACAATAAACTGTTTCCTTTGTACCAGGAGAGAGTCACATGACTCACATTCACCATTGAGCACAGAAATGAACATTTGGTCTTTGACAATCCTGATGATGAAGAACAGTCTCTGCTAATGACAGGTACAGGTGGACTAGCTTAAAAACATCAGAGAATAAAGATAAATGAGGATAATATTAAAGACAATAAGGAATAAACAACAATTTCTGCAATTTCACAAATGCTTTAATCATTAACACTGAAACTACAATGTAAATATGAGACTCGTTTAGCAGTTTGAACTCTGTTATAGATGTGTCATATTTGCATATCGCTGCACTATTCTAATTCATGATTGGTTCACTACTAAATAAAAAATATTAAACATAACGATAAAATAATGTTTTAAAAGGTTAATGTTAATTTCAAATAAGCAGTTTTTAAGACTTATCAAAAGTGAAATAATAAATCTACAGTAGGTGGACAACCTAAATGGGGAGTACCGCCGCGCGTACCAGTCGCGTGTTAAAATAATTTGTGAGACTACTGCCAGGTGGCGCAAAGGGACGGATTGCGAAATGAATGTAATTGTAAAATGAGATAAAATGAGGAAGTAAAACAACAATAACATTATGATATAACATTGTAACATCTTTAAAAAATATTAAAACATTTACCGTGAGTTAATTTCAAAACATAGGATAGTCTTAGGCTACAGAAAAAATAAAGTTTTTTCCAGCATTAAGGTAATAACATTACAGTTTTTTATCATCTTGTCTCAGTTATAAATGTATAACTATATTAAAACTTCTTTTGAAAAAATTCTTTGTCATTTGAATATTGATTTTAAAATCGATTTAAACCATAAATCAGATTTTTTTAAGGCCAAATGCTATCGCCCAGCACTAAAAGCAAGAAAAGAAGGCTCCCTTTAAAATCACTTAGGTTGTCAGTTAAAGGGGGCGTGAAATGCTATTTCATGCATACTGAGTTTTTTTACACTGTTAAAGAGTTGGATTCCCATGCTAAACATGGACAAAGTTTCGAAAAATTAAGTTGTACGTTTGAAGGAGTATTTCTGTTCCAAAAATACTCCTTCCGGTTTGTCACATGTTTCGGAAAGTTTTTTTCGAGTATGGGTCTGTGTGACGTTAGATGTGACTCTTCTCCCGGAAGAGTGCGCGCTCCAGTATAGCAGAGCACTGAGAGCACAACAGACATTCACTGATCAGAGCGAGAGACCGAATTGTCACAAAAGAAGTGTGTTTTTGGTTGCCAGGGCAAGACAACCCTGCACAGATTACCAAAAAAAAAAAAAAACAGCATTAAGGGACCAGTGGATGGAGTTTATTTTTACAGAGCATCAACGGAGTTGTGCAAGTGTTTGTGTTGGTTCCCTGCATTTCGAAGATGCTTGTTTTACAAACAAGGCCCAGTTTGACGCCGGATTTGCATATCGTTTATTTCTTAAGGATAATGCAGTCCCAACGAAAAAGGGTCACGATCGTGTGTTGGAACCGCATGCGGTGAGTAAAACTGCTTCAAATATCTCTGTGTTGTTAACTTAGCTATCGGCGCGTAAGCACATCAAGTAAACAACATGCGATGTTGTCATCAAACTGCACTTTCCACATGTACAGCTTAAAAAAAAAAAAAAAAAAAAAAAAAAGACATAAAGTGGAACTTAGTCATTTTCCAAAACCGCTAAGCAAATATATACAGTTTCAATACATACCACATACAGACCTCATTGCTGATGCTTCTCTTGTTAAATTTTAGCCTCTGGATCTGATTCTGGATCATAAATATACGTCTGAATCTGACTGTTAGCCATGGTTTGTTTTGGATGATGTTTTTTTTTCTCACGGTAATGTCACAGCTTCCAAACGCTCTCAACGCAAAAGCCTACTGGCGCTCGTGATTCTTTAGCTCCGCCCACACGTCACGCCTCCAGCCGGTCGTGTTTTTCCGGGAAAAATCGGTACAGACTATCTTTCTCTTATAAATATAATAAAAGTAAAGACTTTTTTGGAGTTATGAAGGATGCAGTACTACTCTATAGGTACTCAAGATTAACAGGATATTGAGTGAAAACGAGTATTTCACCCCCCCTTTAATGAAGCTCTTTTTTTTCATTGTGTGCATTTTGTTGATTATAATGAGAGAACTTGAGTTTAATCGTGAGGACGTTTTATTAATCCATCCATTCTTTAGAGTTTCAAAGATTTAGCTAAATTGTGCAGGTTTAATTTATTTGTTTCTTGTTTTAGGCTAATTAGGCATAAATAATGTGAACGAAATTATACAGTGCTTCACGTTTAAACATGCAACAATTTCTTAATTAGTTTACAGACAAATGTCTTTTTCCCAAGAAGTTATCTGTCAAAATAAAGGACAGTTAATGAATAACAAAAATGCATGTTGTTTTATTAAAGGAATTTTAAAATATAAATTAAAATATAGACATAATATATAAAAATATTGACATTGCATATTAATCCATGTAGCCTACCACCCTAAAATAGGCTACCACTTTTAATGCTCCGATGCAAAGTAAACCACAGTTTCTTTTGAATAATATAATCCATAATTAATATAATATAAATAATACTGCACACCTTTTAAATGCATCAAATCTAAAATATGATTTAATACCATGTAACTTAGACAAAATATAAGCACAGGATCTGTATAAGCAAAGGCATGACATTTATCCTGCTTGAATTCGTTTTAAGAAATGCACATAACTTCATAAGTACCATGTTGATAACTTGTGGTTAAAGCACCACTCAGCGGTCAAAAGCTGCAAATGCACTTTACAGACGCTGCGGCGGCGGTACCCGTGGCGGTAAAAAGGGCCTTTTGGATGTCTACCTACTTTATATCCTTTTGATGTAAAAATCAATTAGTTATTTTAAGAGCAAAACATCTGAACGATATAATACTTCTTCAAATCAACTTTAAAGCTGTAACAAATTAAACTCACCATAGACTGTAAGACTGAATTTCCAGTATTTGGTCACTTTGAAGGTCTGCAGTTCATAAAGTCCAGAGTGTGCATTTCTGATGTCTTTGATGGTCAGGGATCCAGTTTGTTTGTCCAGCTTCAGTCTGTCTCTGAATCTCCCATCATTATAAGCAAATATAGTAATGTGGTCAGCCGTTACATTGATATAAGCTATTAAAGAGTTGATGAACCCCCACTGAAACAAATCATCATCTAATTCAGTAATATCAGAGTTTAGAGTGACTGAATCTCCCTCCAGAGCTGACACTGACTTCACTGCATCTGTAACACCTGAAGAACAAACAGAAACAACATGGGGTGTGGATGCTGTGGGGATTAAAACATAAAAAAAGGTGTATCTAATCTGAATATTTAACCCACCGTAGACTTTAAGAGTGAGATCTATCTTCATACGCGTGGCACGTAGTTTATAAAGTCCAGCATGTTCAGTTCTGGTGTCTGTGATGGTCAGAGATCCAGTTTGCTTGTCCAGCTTTAGTCTGTCTCTGAATCTCCCATCAAGAACATCATCATACACAGAGAATCTGTCAGGCAATACATCAGCTATTATGGTGTTTTTATTTCCAAATGTCCACTGAATCAGATCATCAGTCTGTATTTCAGTAAGACCAGCGTTTAGAGTGACTGAACCTCCCTCCATCACTGACACTGACATCCGTGCATTTGCAACGACTGGAAAACAAACACAAAATAGATTATGATCTTTAAATAACTCTATATATGGTTTACTGAAATAGTTTGCTATTTTTAATTTTATTACTTAATTTTTTGCCTTTTTGCTTTCATTGATACAGAATGGTATAAAGAGTAGAAATGAAGTGAAATGGGAGAAAGACAGAAAGGAAGACAAGCACAACTGCTCAATGTGGCAGACCGAGGATATCGACTCTAATAAAAAATCAAACAGATGAAACACATATTTACCACCTTTGACAGTGAGAATGAAACTCTTGACCACGCTGTTGATCTGAAGTTTATAAAGTCCAGTATGTTTCATTTTGATGTCTGTGATGGTCAGAGATCCAGTTTCATGATCCAGCTTCAGTCTGTTGCTGAATTTCCCATTGTCATCAAATACAGTGTAGACGTTAGACACTTTTAAGATAAAAGCTATTAAAGCATCTACAAACATCCACTGAATGGGACCATCATCTTCTCTTATTTCAGTAAGACCAGAGTTCAGAGTGACTGAATCTCCCTCCTTCACTGACACTGACTTCCTTTCATCACCAAACACAGCTGAAGAACAAACACAAACAGGGTTTTAGTAAACAAAGCTTACATTCGAAACAACAGCAACAACAGAAGCAAAATGGCGTGTGGATGAATACTTGTATCTTTGTGATGATTAAACAATAAAACATTTGAAACAATTATATAACTCACCATAGACAGTGAGAAAGAAAATCTTCATTATACAGTTGATGTGTAGTCGACAAAGTCCAGTATCTTCAGTTGTGGTGTTTGTGATGGTCAGAGATCCAGTTTGTTTGTCCACCTTCAGTCTGTCTCTGAATCTCCCATCAAGAACATCATCATATACAGTGATTCTGTCGGCCGGTTTATTTATTTCAGCATTTAAAGTGAATTTATCTAAACAAACCCACAGAATCAGACCATCATCCATTATTTCAATAAGACCAGAGTTTAGAGTGACTGAATCTCCCTCCATCACGAACACTGGTGTCATAACATAATCCAACTGACCTGGAGAGTTTATCACAGATTAAAGCTTTAAAATCACTCGATCTTGATTTAATGCAGCTTTACTAAAGTACTTTTAATAATTAACCAGAACTGAAGCCATAAAAACACATTTCAAACTCACCATCCAGACGCCAGAAACACAAACAGAACAAGACTAATCTGAGAAACATGTTCTTCATCGGTTCTCTGAAAAACCCACAACAGTGATGCATAAAATGTCTGAAAACACTCACAACTGAACTGTGATCTGGATGTGACCTCAGTCAGTGTTTCCGCTCACATGTCCATCTCCTTTATCGTCATGAAAATCAACGAGCTTTTGCTGATCTTACATTTTCACATTAATTCTGGGCCTGATTGAAGATTAATAGCAGAAGAGTGGCTAAGTTACACAAGGACACCCTAGCTCAGCCAAAAGCATGTTTGCACGTGTTCAGTGTTTATAAAGCTTACAAACGCGTTATCAAACTAGCGCTAAGACTACAGTGGTTCCCACTTTGGCAATCCAAAATTAACAGCTACAACACATTTTCAGTGCCAACTTGAACAGAGAAAAAAGTCTTTGCACTTTGTACCTGGAATTTAACGTGGACTCAAACCTGTGTCCAGAAAAATGCTGGAAATTACACTAATATGGAAATAATGTGTAACTGGGACATGTTGCGTATCCCAAATGCATGTTAAACTCACAGCAGAGATGGAGTTCACTGGATTCACTGTAAACTGATACGAAGATGTTAACTTCCTGTTGCATAAAATTAATATCACATTTGCAATCATGCTGATATTCAAGAAAACAGCACTGTCGCTCACATAATATTCCTTATCAAATGATATAAATAAAAAGTTTTATATATGTTTAAATATAAAAGATCATATTTAATATGACAAAGTCATTTCAGGGTGATTTAATGGCACTGATAATAGGCTAAATCACGCAGTGAAAGCATGCACATGCACTAGTTTATCGTACTAGAAGGGAAAAACCGCTTCACCCACAAACTATTAACACATACTAACATGCAGCAGAAGCTGTTTATCTACCTAACAGATCAAACCACGTTACTGTACAGATAAAAGAGAGGAAAACCACTGCAAAGTCCTTTTGACTCAAAAACCAGTGAATCACATTTATAATGTTTACTTGTGTTGTACAACAAAACGTTTGAGTTTAAATGAACGAAAACATTAAGTAAACTGTAAATTCAATTGTTCATTTTCAAAAAATCACATTTGATTACCTGAGACATTTGGCTTGGCGGATGTACTGCTGAAACAAGAAACATTCACAGACTGTGATGAAGATCAGTTATTAGCATTCTGTGGTATATTAAACTGGCAGCACATCACAAAAGAATCATGCATAGTATGCATCAAACATCACAACACATTAGCTGTGAAAAAATCTGATCACAACAGGTTTAACAAGCAATCAAGCGTTTTTGAAATCCTCTTTTAGAGTGGAAATGAACATTGATACCAGGAGATGAATATATAAAGCCATTATAAATAAATGGAGATTCAATTATTTAAATGTCAATCACTGAAATCACATCGTCATATGTGCTTAATATTATTCAGTCCTGGATCTGATGTCACGAACAAGGACAGTAGCCGCACCCACCGGAGCAGAGAGGACCAATCGGATCACAGCTTCACCAAATCTGAGGAATAAATACATCAGCTCAGATCAGCTCAGTCAATAAACATTAATATCAGTGCCGACATCAACTAATATCAGCTCTGCTGTACCTGAACATGGTTGAGAGAGTTGAGTGATGTCCAGATGTGTGGTCTGGTTTGTGATGGGATTGTTGATCACACAGCTGTAGCTGTTTTTCTCCTGATATTCCACCTCCAGAGGTAGAGAGAGACTGATGCTGAGATCAGACACACTGATGCTGGACAATAAACTGTTTCCTTTGTACCAGGAGAGAGTCACATGACCCACATTCACCACTGAACACAGCAGTGAACAATTCTGCTGTGATGATGATGAAGATGAACATTGTGAAGTGTTTCTGCTGATGACAGGAACAGGAAGATGAGCTGGAAACATGAGAGAATAAAGAGAAATGAGGATGAATGAAGATGTTCAGGCAGAGCATTTCACAACATCTGATATACGGTAGAAAGTTAAACAAATTTAGGTGGAATAATTGTAAAGAAAAAAAAGAATAAAACAACAACTAAATATGATGTGCTTCTATTATCAGCAATAATTAATAGAACACAAGAAAATGATCATTAACTCACTGTAGACATCGAGATGAAAAGAAGGCCTGCTCCTAGTGTTGTACTCAAGTTCATATTCTCCAGTGTTGAGTTGTGATGTTTGTGATGGTCAGAGATCCAGTTCGATAATCCAGCTTCAGTCTGTCTCTGAATCTCCCATCAAGAACATCATCATACACAGAGAATCTGCTCTCTGGTATATTGATTTCAGCTATTAAATTGTCTTTATTTATAAACCACCACTGAATCCAGTCATCATTCAGATAAGTACGACCACTGTGTAGAGTGACCGAATCTCCCTCCATCGCTGACTTCTTTGTATCGGTCTCAACAAAACTTTCTGTAGTGCACAGAGTTTCTCACAGTTTATAGTTATACGATAATTAAAGCCTTCACTAAAATAAGTTTATTCATGTAAGCACATGTGAGGATAAATGAACAGTGAGTAACAGTATTTTATTAGTCACTGACTGAATGCATTTACTGAGACTCAGTGAGGCATTGACATACGAAATAAAACGAATGAAGTGGAAGTGAAAACTGAATGTGAAACATCGATGAACCCGACTGTTATGTGTGTGTCTTGAACTGAGAAACCAAAATTCCCTTAAGGTCATGGTTACAAAGAAGTAAAACTTTCTTGTTAGTGTAAAAAGTCTTTGCATTGCCCTAAATGTGTATTAGTAGCACAAATGAGTGTAATTGTGACTCACCGTAGACAGAAACATCGAACATCGAATTGTATTTAATCTCTAAATCGCTGCTGTTGGTGACGGTCTCTTCATAAAGTCCAGAGTCTAATATTCTGCTTTCTGTGATGGTCAGAGATCCAGTCTGATGATCCAGCTTCAGTCTGTCTCTGAATCTCACATCAGGATTATCAAGTATACTTTTGGTCACTCTGTTGATTATAGCTATGGCAGACCTGTAATTTCCAAACGTCCACACTATGTCATTATCTGTCTGTATTTCAGTGAGACCAGAATTAAGAGTGATCGACTCTCCCTCGTTCACTGAGATCCTCTCTTTAAAACCAAACACAGCTGTGGGACACAACGGAAGCAAGCCGGTATGTGTCATAATAATTGTATGTTTGTGATTTGGAATAAAAGTTGATTTGAGCTCCACACAACATCATACACAGAAAACATATACTTCAGATGAGAACATTTAGAGCCGATTTCATTTCAGGGAGGTTGCATCAGTGACAGGAGATGATTGTTTTCAATATTGGTCTCTTTGCTTTCTGCTGATTTGAAGAAGTGCATGTAAAACACTGGACTGCTCTCAGCTCCATGACAGTATATGTCCTCTCTGACCAAAAGTTTCATCACATTACTGCTCTCAAAATACAGCACAAGGTCTGAGTGTCTAAACTAGGGCTTCACGAGATGGAAATTAGCCAACACTGAAGAATAAGTCATCATATTTAAGAAAAACACAGCTGAATAGCTACTACATATCTGTGTAGTTTTTAAAAGCATGTCACATAACTAGAGTTTTTTGTGAATACTAAATTGATGTGACTAATTTAACTATAATTCTGTAGCAAAACAACTAAAGCCGTAAAAAAAAAAAAAACACAAGGTTTAAAACTCACCAATCAAATGCCACAAACACAACAAAAGTAATCTGAGAAACATTTTCTTCATTGGTTCACTGAAAAGCCCACAATGGCAACCTTTGAAATGTTTGAAACACTGAGATCGATCTGAAACACGAGTGTGATATTTGTCTTGTGTGTGAATCCACCCCTAACCTCAAGCACAGTTTACGCTCATTCGTCCATCCTTTTTTATATAGGGAAAATCAATAGGGTTTTGCTGATGCTACATTTCAAAACCAGGGAAAGGCAAAGTTCAGAAAATCAGCAAACACTCTGACAGATGCAAGGCACAACACACAAGCAGTGAACGAAGTTGAAGTCAAGCAAATAACAAACGCAAAAAAGACCTTTAACACTAGCTTGCTCTGTACCTTTTCTATTCTATCGGTTTTCTTTTTATTTATTAAATAATAAATAATAACGTGCTAATGTGTACTGCGTTTAAGCTAACTGAGACTTGTTATAGCACTTGTATATCATTTCTCTTTTTTTTGCAGAATTTTATTGCTTTCATTCTTGTTCTAAAAGAAAGGCATTTGGGTGAATCTCACAATAGCAATCAAGAACATGTCTAACTCATAATTCATGCATTTCTTTGGGGTGTCCCTCAGGGTTGTTGTTTAGGACCACTGTCGTTCTTTTTCTGTGAAAAATGTATTTGGGTCAAGAATACATCTAAGTCTTTTTTATCTATAATACATTTTTTAATCATTTAAATGATGTGACATACAGCCAAGTATGGTGACCCATACTCAGAATTCGTGCTTTGCATTTAACCCATCTGAAGTGCACACACATACCGTGAACCCACACCCAGAGCAGTGGGCAGTCATTTATTCTCACCTCTGGATAGACAGCATATTTATTTTATATTTTCACCTCTGGATAGACAGCATATTTAGTTCTCACCTCTGGATTGACATTTATTTATTTTATATTTTCACCTATGGATAGACAGCATATTTATTTTCTGTTTTCACCAGTGGATATGTCTATCCAAGGAGCATTTTGGGGGTAGAAAGGAAGATCTCGTCATAGAATTGAATCCATTGCACTTAATCAGTCATTATTTATAAGAGGAAAAACATGTGTCTGGACTTTTTGTTAAATGTGATCTTCCTGAATCAGTTGAACCTATTTTAATAAAATGTAAAAGATATGACAAGGAAAGATTACAACTTACGCAAGCACTTATTATAGAAATAAATCAGATCTCTGTCACGGTAGGAAATCCATTGTTTCCTCCGTGTCATGTTTTGTGGTTGTATTTGTACTCACGTTGTCTCCATGTGCTCGTTTGGTTGATTGTTGTCACCTGGGTGTTGATTGTCTCGCTCCAGCTGATCCTCATCCCCACTCAGCTACATATACTCACCTCTCTCTCTGTCTGTTGTCAGATCCTCATTCATGTTGCAGCCTCTCTGTTGGATTACCGTCTCCCGTGTTCGTGTTCTGGATTGTGTTCGTGTTGTCGTCTTCGTGTGAGTGTTCCGGTCTCATTCTGGTTTCATCCATTGACCGTCTACACCGTCACCACCGACTTCACCATCCAGCACTTCTCACGCCACTGTAGACCTTCCGTCACCATTGCCCACATCCTGGACAGTGCCTTCATCTTTAATTTTTGCTGTATTTTCTACCATCAATAAATAACCATTCTAATTACCTGCAATTGCTTCCTCCTCTCTTACGAGCCGTCACAGTAGGATCTGACCATCATGGAAGCAGCAGGCAATCGCTCCCCATCTCATCTGGAGGACATTCTGCAGAGAGCCGTTGGTCGTATGGATCACCAAGACAAGGCGATAGATGAGATGGGTCGAGCTTTCCAAGCAATGGTGACGAAGGTGTCCGAGCTCGCTCTCCAGGCTCAACATCAACAACAACCGCCACCCGCTGCGCCTCCCACGCCACCCACACCGCCGATCGTCTCCGGAGGGATTTCCCAGTCCGAACCACGCCTCCCCATTCCAGAGAAATATGCGGGTGAGCCGAAGTTTTGTCGATCATTTCTGTCACATTGTTCTCTGCACTTCGCCTTACAGCCCCGCACGTTTACCACCGAGGAGATGAAGGTGGCATTCGTCTTGTCACTACTGACGGGGAGGGCTGCCCTCTGGGGGACGGCGGTGTGGGAGAACCAAGACAGCTGCTGTGCCTCGTTCCACACCCTTTCGGAGGAGATGAGACGGGTCTTCGACCACTCCGTCGCCGGGAGGGAGGCGGCTAGACTTCTCACGGACCTACGTCAGGAAGACAGGTCCGTATCCGACTACGCGATCGAGTTCCGCACCCTGGCGGCGGAGTGTAAGTGGAACGAAGAGGCGCAGTGGGATCACTTCCTGCATGGGTTGGCTGACCGCATCCAACAGGAGATCCGCGCCGCTGAACTCCCCACTTCTCTCAATGGTCTTATTGACTTCGCCATCAGGATAGACAACCGACTCGACCAAGCCGACAGACGGAAGGGGAGAGCAGTTCTCGCGACCAGACCGGAGGCTCAGCGTCAGCGCTCAGAAGTTGCGGTCAGCCCACCTGGAGATCCTGAACCCATGCAGGTGGGGCGAGCTCGGCTCTCCCGGGAGGAGAGGATCAGGCGGAGATCCCTGGGACTGTGTTTGTACTGTGGCAGCCAAGAACATCACATCCAGCGCTGTCCGGTAAAAGACCAAGCCCGATAGTAAAACTGAGGCTACTATCGGGTGGGATCTCTGCCAAGAAGACCTCATCTACATCGACACTCCTTCCGGTGAGTCTACGGTGGTCTACCCACGCACTCAATCATCACGCTTTGTTGGATTCTGGGGCCGAGGGCAATTTCATGGACTTCAAATTGGCTAGGAAGCTCAACATTCCTCTCACCTCCCTCAAACACCCCATTGCACCTTTTGCACTCAACGGACACAAACTGCCTGTCATCACACAGACCACTCTACCGGTTTCTCTCATCACAGCTGGTAACCATACGGAGGAGATTTCATTCTTCATCACGGACTCACCTCTATCCCCCATTGTTCTCGGTCACACCTGGCTCCATAAACACAACCCCAGGATCGATTGGCGTCTCGGATCTGTGGTTAGCTGGAGCGAGGAATGTCATTTGTCTTGTCTTTTGTCTGCTGGTGTTAATGTTTCTGAGTCTGTGTTTCAGGGGGAAGCAGTGGATTTGGCTAACGTGCCCGCGGAGTACCACGACCTGAAGGAGGTGTTCAGTAAGTCTCGGGCTGATTCTCTTCCTCCTCATCGTCCCTATGACTGTGCGATAGAGTTATTGCCAGGTACTTCTCCGCCTAAGGGCAAGTTATATTCCTTGTCTATTCCAGAGACGGCGGCCATGGAGAAATATATATCCAGTTCTCTAGCAACGGGGTTCATCTGCCCTTCTTCTTCTCCAGCGGGGGCGGGGTTCTTTTTTGTGGGAAAGAAGGACGGATCCTTGCGACCTTGCATTGACTACCGAGGGTTGAACAACATAACGGTAAAGAATACCTATCCCTTGCCGCTTATGTCTTCAGCTTTTGAGAGGTTCCAGGGAGCGTCCGTTTTCACTAAATTGGACTTATCATTTGGTCCGCATCAGGGAGGGGGATGAGTGGAAGACTGCCTTTAACACCCCTAGAGGCCATTTTGAGTATTGCGTCATGCCCTTCGGGCTAACCAACTCGCCGGCAGTCTTTCAAGCACTCGTTAACGACGTGTTACGAGACATGGTCGATCTGTTTATATATGTTTACCTGGATGACATATTGATTCTTTCTTCGTCTCTCCAGGAACACGTGCAACACGTACGACGAGTGCTTCAGCGGCTGTTAGAGGATGGTCTTTTTGTCAAGGCGGAGAAATGCGTTTTTCATGCACAGTCTGTTTCTTTTCTAGGACACATCATTTCGACTGAGGGTGTTCGCATGGACCCTGAGAAGGTTAAGGCTGTGGCAGATTGGCCATCCCCAGAGTCTCGCAAGGCCCTGCAGAGATTTCTGGGGTTCGCCAATTTTTACCGGCGTTTCATTCGCAATTTCAGTCAACTAGCCGCGCCTCTGACCGCTTTGACCTCCCCTAGATTGACGTTCAGGTGGTCAGACGCAGCCGAGGCTGCGTTTGCCAAACTGAAGAGCTGCTTTGTTTCGGCTCCCATTCTCGTCACCCCTGATCGCTCACATCAATTCATAGTGGAGGTCGACGCGTCAGAGGTGGGGGTAGGAGCAGTGTTGTCCCAGCGCGCATCCTCAGACGGAAAGGTTCATCCTTGCGCGTATTATTCTCACCGTTTATCCCCTGCGGAGGTTAATTATGACATTGGTAATCGAGAGTTGTTGGCAGTCAAACTTGCACTGGAAGAATGGCGTCACTGGCTTGAAGGGTCGGGTGTACCCTTCATTATATGGACGGACCATAAGAATCTCGAATACATTAGAACCGCCAAAAGACTTAACTCCAGGCAGGCTCGGTGGGCATTGTTTTTCGGTCATTTCGATTTTACACTTTCTTACCGGCCGGGTTCCAAAAACATCAAACCCGATGCTTTATCCCGTCTTTTTGAGCGTTCCGATCGTACTGCTACTTCCGAGCCCATTTTACCGGGGACCATCATTATCTCCGCGCTCAGATGGGAGGTCGAATCGAAGGTTTTGACTGCCTTAGAAGGGGTAACGCCCCCGGCTCGTTGCCCACCGAACCGATTGTTTGTGCCGGAGGGGTTACGGTCAGACGTTCTCCAGTGGGGTCATTGTTCCAGTGTTGCTTGTCACCTAGGGGTTAGTAGAACTAGGTTTCTAGTCATGCAACGATTTTGGTGGCCTGGTATGGCTCGTGACGTCCACGACTTCGTCTTGGCTTGTTCGGTTTGCGCTATTGGTAAGACTTCCAATCGACCTCCAGATGGGTTACTCTTACTGCTGTCTGTCCCTTCGAGACCCTGGTCCCACATCTCGCTAGATTTCATTACCGCCCTCCCGCCCTCTAAGGGCAATACGGTGATTTTAACCGTAGTGGACCGGTTCTCGAAGACGACTCATTTCATTCCCTTGCCCAAATTACCATCAGCCAAGGAAACAGCAGTAGCTGTCATTGACCACGTCTTCCGTATACATGGCCTTCTGACAGACGTGGTTTCTGACAGGGGTCCCCAATTTGTGTCCAGATTTTGGCGAGAATTCTGTAAATTGTTAGGAGCGACTGTTAGTCTTTCGTCCGGGTTCCATCCCCAGAGCAATGGTCAAACCGAGCGAGCCAATCAGGATGTCGAAAGGGTTTTGCGATGTTTAGCTTCCAAGAATCCTTCGTCCTGGTGTCAGCAACTCTCAATTGTGGAGTACGCACACAATTCTTTGCCAGTGTCATCTACGGGCATGTCTCCATTTAAGTGTAGTTTAGGGTACCAACCACCTAATTTTGTCAGTACGGAATCCGAGGTTTCGGTCCCCTCCGCACACGCACTAGTCCAGAGGTGTCACCGCACCTGGACCAGAGCTCGCAGAGCTCTGCTCCAGGCTAGGTCGCGCACCAAGGCTAAGGCCGATCGCCACCGGTCGAAGCCTCCCCGTTACGTCGTCGGTCAAAGAGTGTGGCTTTCTACCCAGAATATTCCTATGCGTTCCGTTTCTAACAAACTTGCTCCCAAATTTATTGGCCCGTTTTCTATTACCAAAATTATTAATCCGGTAACCGTGCGTCTTAGCCTTCCTCCGGCGTACAGGAGGATTCATCCCGTGTTCCATGTGTCCAAAATTAAATCTGTGATTTCTTCCCGTCTTAATCCGCCTGCCCCGGTACTTGGTGGATTGGGAAGGTTACGGTCCGGAGGAGAGAAGCTGGGTTCCTGCTCGGGACATACTGGATCACCACCTTATAGATGATTACAACCTACAGGTAAAGCAGGCTGGGAACGTCAGGTGACGTCCTAGGGGAGAGGGTACTGTCACGGTAGGAAATCCATTGTTTCCTCCGTGTCATGTTTTGTGGTTGTATTTGTACTAACATTGTCTCCATGTGCTCGTTTGGTTGATTGTTGTCACCTGGGTGTTGATTGTCTCGCTCCAGCTGATCCTCATCCCCACTCAGCTACATATACTCACCTCTCTCTCTGTCTGTTGTCAGATCCTCATTCATGTTGCAGCCTCTCTGTTGGATTACCGTCTCCCGTGTTCATGTTCTGGATTGTGTTCGTGTTGTCGTCTTCGTGTGAGTGTTCCGGTCTCATTCTGGTTTCATCCACTGACCGTCTACACCGTCACCACCGACTTCACCATCCAGCATTTCTCACGCCACTGTAGACCTTCCGTCACCATTGCCCACATCCTGGACAGTGCCTTCATCTTTCATTTTTGCTGTATTTTCTACCATCAATAAATAACCATTCTAATTACCTGCAATTGCTTCCTCCTCTCTTACGAGCCGTCACAATCTCATTTTAGAAAATGTTAAATAAAGATGTGACTATAGAAATGTTTCAATGATTAAGTATCTCAAAGAGTTGATAAACAGGATTTAAAGAATCACTACTAAGTTTATTATTATTATCATTCATTTTATTTTTGTATTTCTTTTATCTCTTAATGTTTGAGTTAGTTTTCATTAAGGTCAATGCTCCACACTCCTGCCCTGAAGGTGGCGGTAAATGCACCTAAAGCTTTGCGTGAAAGAGGAAGAAGGAGTGGTTTGAGTGGGACCGGATGTCAGCGGTGCTGTGAGGTCGTTTTACCGGAGGCTTCGCAAACTCTGCCGGAGGATCTTTTTTCTTTCGTTTAACTCTCTGTCAGTAATAGTGTAGATTTTTTAAGTTGTAGTTAGTGGTAAAGAATAGCATAGTTTTGACAAGTATCTTGTGCTGGTGTTTTAAAGACTGGGTCCGATGTATTTTCTTTGAGATCAGCGTAGATGGCTTCCATCTTTTTTCTTTTGTTTTAACTTTTTCTCACATTATGACAAACGCATAGTTTTCTGATTTGTATCGTTTCTTTACATTCGTTTCTTTTTTCAGTTTGAGTCGATCTAACGTTACCGGAGACGTCGTAACACTTTGCTGTGAGATCTTTTTTTTTTTTTCTTTTGTTTAACTCTCTGTCAGTAATACTCTCGATTATTAAAATGATAATTAGTGGTAAAGTATTGCATAGTTTTGACAAGTATCTTGTGCTGGTGTTTTAAAGACTGGGTCCGATGTATTTTCTTTGAGATCAGCGTAGATGGCTTCCATCTTTTTTCTTTTGTTTTAACTTTTTCTCACATTATGACAAACGCATAGTTTTCTGGTTTGTATCGTTTCTTTACATTCGTTTCTTTTTTCAGTTTGAGTCGATCTAACGTTACCGGAGACGTCGTAACACTTTGCTGTGAGATCTTTTTTTTTTTTTCTTTTGTTTAACTCTCTGTCAGTAATACTCTCGATTATTAAAATGATAATTAGTGGTAAAGTATTGCATAGTTTTGACAAGTATCTTGTGCTGGTGTTTTAAAGACGGGGTCCGATGTATTTTCTTTGAGATCAGCGTAGATGCCTTCCATCTTTTTTCTTTTGTTTTAACTTTTTTCTCACATTATGACAAACGCCAAGTTTTCTGGTTTGTATCGTTTCTTTACATTCGTTTCTTTTTTCAGTTTGAGTCGATCTAACGTTACCGGAGACGTCGTAACACTTTGCTGTGAGATCTTTTTTTTTTTTCTTTTGTTTAACTCTCTGTCAGTAATAGTCTAGATTTTTAAAGTTGTAGTTAGTGGTAAAGAATAGCATAGTTTTGACAAGTATCTTGTGCTGGTGTTTTAAAGACTGGGTCCGATGTATTTTCTTTGAGATCAGCGTAGATGGCTTCCATCTTTTTTCTTTTGTTTTAACTTTTTTCTCACATTATGACAAACGCCAAGTTTTCTGGTTTGTATCGTTTCTTTACATTCGTTTCTTTTTTCAGTTTGAGTCGATCTAACGTTACCGGAGACGTCGTAACACTTTGCTGTGAGATCTTTTTTTCTTTCGTCTAACTCTGTCACTAACAGTCTCGCTTTATAAAATGGTGGTTAGTGGTAAAGTACAACATAGATTTGACAAGTATCTTGTCTGATGGATTTATTTTAGATCCGCGTAATGCCTACAATCTTTTTTTGTTTTAACTTTTTATAACATTGTGACAAAACGGCAAGTTTTCTGGTTTGTATCGCTGCTTTACATTCGTTTCTTTTTTAGTTTGAGGTAAGGTATAAATGATAAATGCTTTCTTTTCTAGCTGGTAACAAAACACCTTTTTAAATTGTAAAACTACAAGCTCTCACATCTTTTTCGCGTGTTGCTTAACGAAAACATATCTGTTCGTTTTTTAATTGTTTAGTTGTTTTAGATAAATAACCAGTAACCTAGTTTTCTTTAATTTGTTACAACTTTAACACTTTTCCAACTACGAAAACTATCATTACATCATTTCCATTTCGTATGTGTTTATAACCTTTTTCTTGAAATGCACTGTGTACTTAAAACCTTAATAAAAACTTCCCTTATACTATTTTCATGATTTCACCCTTTTCAGATTAAAAAAAAGCACATAGATCCCAACACATTTTCCCCTCCCTCACCGAAATTCCTTCTTAGGTTCGTAAGTTCATATCTAGGTCACCGGGGTGTACAGGGAGGGGAGGGGGTGTACAAACATGTGTCCAGAACAGATGGCTTTTATGACCCTCATCAATCAAATTTTGATGGCACTACCAGCCCGGGATCCTCTCTACCATGGTTTATTTTTCTAAGGGTTGTGATATGCACGTTTTGTTTTTGTTTTTTGTTGAAGAAATTATAAAGCCTGTGTCATCTATAGCAAAAAGGTGGCCAAAAATTAAAGAGTAAGTGAATATTTGAATTAAATGTTTGGTCAGTAGCCTAAACAAGGGTTGATTGTCCTGTAAGTGTAACAGCAGCAATCACATGGCATTTGGCTCCCTTTGCAGGCATTTGTAATAACATGTACATAAATTGTTTATTTTGTATTTGCCTACATTATGTATTTTAACAGTGTTATTATTAACTAATCATTATTGCATCATTATTTTTTTATATAATGCATTTTAAGTCATTTTAAAGGCTATTGATGGCTTAGGTCTGTTTTTATAGCAACAACAACAACAAAAAATATTACAGTATATTAAAGCTGCAATATGTGATTTTTGTGCGTTTTCACCATAGCAATGTATCTAAATTGGATAAACGAATCATGATCACGGATGAGGTAATTTATTCGTTTTTGTATTACCTGTATATCTGATCGTATTATTTTATGTAATACCGCTCTCTCCCGGGTCCTCTCTGACGCTCCTCGCACTCGCTCCGAGTGGGGCTCGGTCTTCAGCATGGGAGGCAGGCGCACTAACAAGGAGGCTAAATGGCTACGTGTTTATGGTTAATGCCGTGTTGTTTAACGTGCTCAAACCAGTCGTTTTAAAAGTAAATTTGAACAAACATTTGCAAGTAATGACTAAATATATTTTTAACAACACATATCCGATTGTATTTAATTGTACTGCCATAATCTCGGTCACCACACGTGATAAAAATCCTTACCTTAGTACAAAGAGCAATATAACTTTGTTTATAAGTGCTATTATTGAAACTGAAACAGTCCATTTGCCACGTTATGTTATTTTCTCACAGCTAACGTTATTGATAAAAAAATGCTACAGTGACAGAATGTACAGGCATGTGGTGTAATTCATATCTATTAAAATAATCTTTACTGTAACTATTACGTTACTTGTACAATAACAAAATAAATAATTGATTTGCTTACCTGTCTATCAATACACTCGCTAGAGCAGAGTTTCTGTCAAGTCCAAGATTTTCGCGCAGCTCTATCCATCTCGTAAACGCCTGGCCGATATTTATCCTGGTTTTATTCATCCGTTTGTCACACCCCAGATAGCCACTGGACGCTGTAACGGAACAGGGCCGCAACCGCAAAACGATAGAGCCGGGTCTGGCACGCATCCGCCTCACGGACTCGTTACTGAGTCCAAACGCACATCGGGCCGAAGCCGAATTCATATTTTAATTATAAAAAACGAACAACAAAGTCATGAACAAAGTCAACAATTAACACAAAACACAGTCAACAACATACACATAATTAATGGATAAAAAACGCACAGGCTATAAACACAACGTGAAAAAAAAAAAACATGCACTTAAACAAATTCACTATAGGTGCTGTGGCAGCTGTGGCTGTTGCTGCTCACGCGCCAGTCTCTCCTTGCGCCCTCCTCTCCTGTCCGCCGAAAGGGCAAACCACCTAGCATGCCTCCATATTTCAGCTTCAGCACCTGGAAAACAGCATTACTGATTAGGTTTAATGAGACATTTGGATCAGTGCTGGTCCTACATGACGACAAAACAGGCAGACGTATATTGCATTTGCTAAAAATGAAGATATGCCCATCCTTCTCGGCCTAATTCTATAATGATTTGTGCAGTAGTTGATGGAACTGTAATAAAATAATAGCCTTATAATAAGAAAAACTGGTCATGTAAAACTGAATAAGACAAATGAACTATGTAACCATTGAGGTTAAGACGTAGCCCCAATTAGGCCTAGTAATAAAAAGAATAAGAAGAATAAACAGAAGGCATTATTGTTGGTGTATGCTGTTTTACGAAGACGTCAAAACTGGAAGAATTGAATCAAAAGAAATCTGTGCGGGAAGGATCGATTGTCATCCTCTTTTGTATGTCGTTTATCCTCGTACTTCTTAGCGAGTAAAAGTAGGCTTCTTCACTCATCTCCCTACTACTAGGGCTGTCACTTTTGTGAAAAAATAATTTTCGATTTTTAAGACATAAGTGTTTATTGAATCGATTTTCCATGTCTAAAAAAAAAGCACGTTTCCTTTTTCAACATCGAATACGGAAGAACGTAAAGAGAGCGCTGGAAACGCACAAGTCAGCAATATTTCTTATTTATTGGCATGAAGTTTCGTGCATAATAACAGCAACAGGAGTGCAACATTCTCAAAATACACTGAAAAAAAAGATTTGTTGGATTTACTCAATTGAATTATGGACATTGGTTCCACACATTCAGTTTAAGTTCAAAGTATCCTATGCATTTATGTGGTTTCATTATAATATGTTTGTGTTAATCCTATGCAATTTCAAAAAGTAATGTGTACATAGTCTTTTCAAGTTATACTAACATAATTCAGTTATGCTAGTTTAACATTATTTTTTTATTTCAGATATCTGCTTTAATCATGTTAATTCTGTGCAATTCAATCAAGTTATCTTAACATAATTTTGATAAATTCACTCAAATTAAATTTTAATACATTTCAATGGTTTGTTGTTGCATGTTTCATTTCACGTAACACAAAAACCTTTTGTAAATCCTTTATTTAATAATTTGAACAATGTGTAATTTAAATGGCATGTCTAAATAACATTGTGCTTTCAAAAGCATAGCATAAATAACTTCTGATGATTAAATTTAATAAAAATACATATCAGTTTTAATTAGACTAGTATAAAAACAATTTTGTATGCATAACATGTAGATCAACAATATATTTAAACCTTTATAAGTTTTACAAGATTTTTTTTTTTAAACAATATCATAAACATAAGTAGCATTATACTGCATATAACCGTGTGTTTAAAAACGAATACAACATTGTAACACTAATTTATTTCATTTCTCTCAGAAACCTTAAAACTGTACACAAGAACACCAGTACCTGGAACTAGGGCTGCACGATGTGTCGTTTAAGCATCGATATCGCGATGTACGAATCCACGATAGTCACATCGCAGGATGTGTGATGTAGGCTGTCGTAGTTGATTCGTTATTCATTAACTGTATGGGCCAGCTGCTCCCCGGCTCTTGATGAATGTGATTCGCCGATTAATTGTACAGCTAAACCATCATAGAGCAAAAGTTTATCATTTACATGTGTTTTCAAGTCCTGTCAGTTTAACAGGGCAGAGAGAGAGAGAGAGGGAGAGAGAGCACGAGAGAGAGCATGCGAGTGAGAGAGAGAGAGAGAGAGGAGAGAGAGAGAGAGAGGGTGAGAGAGAGCGAGAGCACGAGAGAGAGGAGAGAGAGAGAGAGAGAGAGAGAGAGGGAGAGAGAGCATGCATGAGAGAGAGAGAGAGCGAGCCCCGGCCGCACGCTCATCGTCTTCAAACACCACGGGCACTGTCTTGCTCTCTCTCCCTCGCACATATTAATCAATTGACATGATGGTGTCGATGTTTAAATCATTTAAAATGAGAACGTAAGTGTGCTCACCCAATTTTTGTTTGTAAGAAAAAATTATATTAGATTTCATATTGCAATATATATCGCAGAAAAATAAAATATCGCAATGTTATCTTTTCCCAATATCGTGCAGCCCTACCTGGAACTGTTATTTCAAGAAAAACGCTTTCGTCTCAAAGATAATTATATATAGACATTACAAAATAATGCGAAAATACAGTATCTGACCCTTACCTAAACTATAAACAATGTATCTTATTTATGCTAGTTCATCCATGTGTCATAGATTCAGCTCTCTAATCAATCAACTTCTGAGCCAGTCCAAAGAAGGGCCAAATTCAGACAAAAAAAAAAAAGATAAAGAAACGAGAGCAGGCAAAGGGGAACAGTCTAAACAACAAGATCACGGTTTACCCTCTGCGGTGGTCTTGCATGAAGGCTGCTGAAATTTTCAGAGGTTGATTGTTTGTAGTCTCAGTAGTCATTCAAAAATCAGTCCATCTCACTGGTGGAGTTCAGATTTGAAATTGGGCCTTGATAGAGAGTTCACCTGCATCCAAGTCCATGATGAGTTTTTGCTAAATTTCATATGTAAAACGCAACTTTGTGGGGTACTGCAGTTTAAGAGCATAAATTAGACCAAACAACATTGAAGTTGCAAAATCCACACTGTCGAGGTCCTGAAGCACTGCTACACCCTCTAGCACAATGCCTACATCATGGGCTTCATTGTCTGCAGTGTGCTTTATCAGGAAGATGCCCATGGTAGTCTTCTCAATCGCACACTGTAAAATAAACTGGATCTTTTTCCATGTCCTAAAGACAGAAAAAAAGATGAATATGTATTACAATTAATGCTACATGTCTAGTGGATAAAATTTTTTTTTTTTTAAATTTATGTTGCAGTGTGCATATTTTATGAAACCATGTTTTTTAGATGTATTAATATTTTGCTTGTTGAACATAGTGCAGATTCCATCAGTTAAGCTATAACTACTCACCACATACTCCTGAATGAGCTCTTTAGGGTCCTCATTAAGATAGATAACCAGTCCTCTGATGGCAAGTTCACAAGCTGCATCAATGTCATCCTTAAAAATAAGACAAAGCAGAAAAATAAAGGTTAGTTTAAGACATTACTCAAATCACAATTAAATAAAAGAGCACAATGGGTCTCATTCACTAAAAGTTCCTAAAAAATTTGTGTGTATGTTGTAGTCTAGAAAAATATAATAAAAATAATAGCTTGATTTTATTATGTGAAATGTAATGCAACTTACCTAATGCTAATAACATCAATTACAAAAAATAGAGTGTGAATACATGCACACAAAAAAAAAAATGTGTGCTAACCTGACATCCAAACAATGCATTTTTAAAAATCAGTTCAATAAAGCAAAAATAACTGTTCGTGCCTTTTTGATCACTAATTTCCCAATTCATGTTTATAGTAAAACTTGATAATATTTTAACACGAAGAGAGGGTTTGTGCTAATTCAGCATTATCATATGCAATTAGCCAACTATATACAGAAGTAAACCTTTAAAATATATCGAGCATTTCAGTGGGCTTAAACAGATCACTCTTTACAGTGGATTTAGTTCCCAAACAACGGACAATTTTTACCTAAATATGATTTTCAGTTACAATTATTTATCCTAAATTTCGACATTAATAACTTACTTTTATCAACCTCAGTCGCACGCGCGCTCACAAGATCTCCCGGTTCTTACTTCTGGTGACTCGCACTAAACGGTTCATTTGAATCAGTGAGTGGTCGACTCCAGAACAGCTGCAATCGGATCATTCTAATTCGTAAACGAATCGTTTGGTGCGATTCGCGATCCGATTTAAAAGTTTATTTTGAAAAGACTCGGTTCGTTCATGATGAATCAGACACCGCTTCTCCGTGTCGGATCACGTGATATATTATAGGGAGTAACGATATGTTTTATGAAATGTAGTGAAGTTAAAAGTACAACTGTATGCTTTGAAATGTAGTGAAGTAAAAGTAAGTTACTAAAAATAAAACTATTCCGGTAAAGTACAGATACTTGAAAAATGTACTTAAGTAAATGTAAAGCTACTCCGTTACTGTCCACCACTGTGTTTAAGTCAATTATTCGTTGGTAAATCAAACAAGACATGCACTGACAGAGCATTGAGCGAGCGCTTTTGCCCATTGCAGCGATGACAACGGCTACGAACCCCTCCCCCACACAAATCCTAAAGTCCATGTTATTATTATTCACCTGATGAAAACTTGATTTCCATCTGTAAATTGTTTAATCGGATTGTAGAAGTTTGATAAACTAATGTTACAAGTAATATTTATGGTTTACTTAACGTTAACGTTAAAAAAATCTGCGAGGACACTCGACGAAATATACCATCGACATGATTTAAAAGCGTGTGGGGTTATTTTAAAACATTATTGTTGCATTTAATCTGACAATGAATGTATTTTTATAACATATCATACGATTGATACTGAAATTCTTACCTTTTAACGAGCTTTGAAAACAAGACAGTCAGTCCCCTCATGTGTCCTTTCCAAACCAACGGTCCTGGTGTGGTCTGGATTTCAAAGCCCATGCGCAGACGCTCTCGCGCACGTTGCTCCCGCGCAAACGACTATTTCAACCTGAATTAGATTAATTATAGCCTACACAATGGAATTAAGTTGAGAAGAAAATACAAAGTAATTGTGTGACATGGGCTTATTTTAATTAAATAAATCAAACAGCAGAAAAAATCATTTTACATGAACACCATTTGTTTGAAATCTGAAACAATTTGAACATTTTCTTGCAAAGTGATTATATCATGTTTTGATGATTATGTTGAATTTCATTTAGAATTTAAACAATAAAATTATGTTTCCATCTTAAACATAAATGTATTAAGTAGACTGTAAGTGTATCGTTTTAGTAAATTCAGTAAAACTGCTTTTCCTTTTTTTCAGTGTATATATATAACTTATACTGCCATAACAAAAGAAAAACATTGCTGCAGGCTTCAACCGGCTGCATTTATGATTTAGGCAATTCAGAAATCTCCAAGATTATTTTAAATAATGATTCAATCCATTTCAAACAAGTTCAAAAATGAAATTTGGACTTGTGAAACAAGCCATGTGTGTTTTTTTTATTGAACGTAACCGACACTTAGGCTGGGTGTGCACTATAGCATATTAAAATGCGCAAAACGTTTTTTACTCGTCTGGACATCGCTAAGACTAACTTTTTCACATTAGCGCAAATATATGCTATGATATTAAAAAGTTGATTCGGTTATCCTATAATTGGTCTATTCTGTGCTACACTCATAGCGCTATAGCAGATGCGGCTTTAACATAACACAGACTGGTGCGCAAATAACAGCCTGTAACTGCTATCTACCAAGCAAACAGCACTTCACTTGCACGTTTAAGTAATAGACAGTAAATTAGAATAAACGCATAAAAATAAATGTACATAATAAACACATAGACACATAAAACTTACGTGAGGTAGCTGGTCAGATAAATCTCCGTTGACAGCGTGGTTTGATGATATTTTTTATTATTTTTTGGCGCTTCTGACTGAAGTCCGTAGTACGGATGTGGACCGTATCTACAAAACGACAGTCAAGCGAGACCCAACGTTCACTTGGCACTTTTGGCGCTGTCGTAAAACGGACCTAAAACGGAGCTCAAACGGACCTGTGCTGTAACGGACCGTATAGCAACACAAAATGTTGCTGTGTAGTTTTTAAACACTGATAATATTGCTCAGCTTAAAGACAATGCATTTATCTCATGCTCTAGATAAAAAATAAAAAATAAAAAATAAATAAAAAAATATGCAGACAGCTTGAAAATGTTTATTCCACTGAGTTCTTCACACAGTTTGAGATAAGTATTTCGGATGTGGTCCACATCAGGTAGTCTCTGACAGTCTATGGTCAAAACAGTTTTGGCTCAAATCCGTTTTGCAGATATGGGCCAGAGCAGTTTTTAGCCCTTTTTTAAATGCATTCGGCTCAGATATGTATCACAGATTCGGGCCACACCAGTGTAGCCTATGTGAAAACAGTATCGGCTCAGATTCATATTGCAGATCTGGACCAAATCAGTATCAGACACAGCTAATGTCTTTCGGTTACCTATGGGAAAAATGATCTGGGCCAGATCTGTAAAATGATATAAATACTGAACTGATGACAGTTAGAATGTTTAAGCTGAAACCTCTATCTGGCACGGATCTGGTCCACAATCAGAAAACGTCTCTAAGATAGAAACGGAGGCAAGGGGCTTAAAACGGATCCGGGCCAAATGTAATTGCTATCTGGGACAGTCTGCGTGTATCCGAATATGGACGCTTACGTTTTACTGGCACTTCAATACTCGCCAAAGAGTAATCGTGATCCATAACAACGACAACCAAACCATACGCGCGGCTATAACATAACCACCACTTCCGCATTTGACCATGTGATATTCCGGTGTGGTGGAACATCACATGGTCTACACCGGAAACAAAGTATAGAGCGGACATTGCGTCACTCAGAGGCGACATTTCTTTTCCGGGACGGCCAGTTATTTAAAATCGGAATTTCTCTGAAATAAAAAATCTTTGGAGACTTTTGAGATATTGTAAGTACACAACTGGAGGAAATATATCACACTGTGCAAGTTATTTTCGGAAATTTTATTACAAAATTCCTCCATATTGGAGCTTTAATACTTAGTAAATTATTATTTGAAGTAACAAAACCATGGTTAATTTGCAGTTACCATGGCTACAAGAACAATGATTTGTGGTGTTATTGTTAAAACCATGGGTAATTTTCGTAAGGGAACCTGAAAAAAAGAATTTTCCTGAAAGTGATAAACGGGCCTCGTTTTTACCTAAATGATTTATACTTTATTTTAATATATATTAAAAATGTATAAGGTGTGCATTAGCTGACACCTAAATGAACACATTACAATTGTTTTATGACTGCAAGTCTTTCTCCTCAAATGCTATTGAGCTTCAAATTTGCGTTTGAGCCCATGTGAAAGAGTAGCATAAGTCCATATCGAGATTTGATTAAATGCTTTTAGTTTTGATTTATTCATTAAAAAATGGCCGAATTCCGTGACATTCTGCTTTATACAGCAAGTAATTTCCGCGATTCAATCCCTGTGCTTTTCAAACACAAATGGGTGAATTTATGAATGAAAGTGTGAATTATATCTGAATATATGTCAGAGTTCTGAGCGGGTTCGCAAATCATTTGAGTCAGTTCGAGAGTTCGGAGCAGGATCGCGAATCATTTGAGTCAGTTCGGGAGTTCAAAGCGAGTTTGCGAATCATTTGAGTCAGTTCGGGAGTTTGGAGTGGGTTCGCGAATCATTTGAGTCCGTTTGGGGATCGCGAATCATTTGAATCAGTTCGGGAGTTTGTAGCGGGATCGCGAATCATTTGAGTCAGTTATGGGGATCGCGAATCATTTGAGTCAGTTTGGGAGTTCGGAGCGGGATAGCGAATCATTTGAGTCAGTTTGGGAGTTCGGAGCGGGTTCGCGAGTCAGTTTGGGGATCGCAAATCATTTGAATCAGTTCGGGAGTTCGTAGCGGGGTCGCGAATCATTTGAGTCAGTTATGGGGATCGCGAATCATTTGAATCAATTCGAGAGTTCGAAGCGGGTTTGCGAATCATTTGAATCAGTTCAGGAGTTTGTAGTGGGTTCGCGAATCATTTGAACCGTTTCGGGAGTTCGGAGTGGGATCACGATCATTTGAATCGGTTCGGGAGTTCGTAGCGGGTTCGCGAATCATTTGAATCAATTCGAGAGTTTGAAGCGGGTTTGCGAATCATTTGAATCAGTTCGGGAGTTTGTAGTGGGTTCGCAACTCATTTGAGTCAGTTCAGGAGTTCAAAGCAGGTTCGCGAATCATTTGAATCATTTCGGGAGTTCGGAGCGGGATCACGATCATTTGAATCAGTTCGGGAGTTCGTAGCGGGTTCGCAAATCATTTGAGTCAGTTCGGGAGTTCAAAGCGGGTTCGCGAATCATTTGAGTCAGTTTGGGGATCGCAAATCATTTGAATCAGTTCGGGAGTTCGGAGCGGATTCGCAAATCATTTGAGTCAGTTTGGCCCAGCCGGCACATGACCGACCTTCAACGTTGAAATATGGTTGAAATAAGGTCAGTTGTGGTTTCAACGTTGAAACAACGTTGATTCAACGTTTAAAGCTGAATGGTTGAAAAACATCCAGCACATGACCAACTTTCAATGTTGAAATATGGTTGAAATAAGGTCAGTTGTGGTTTCAACGTTGAAACAACGTTGATTCAACGTTTAAAGCTGAATGGTTGAAAAACATCCAGCACATGACCAACTTTCAATGTTGAAATATGGTTGAAATAAGGTCAGTTGTGGTTTCAACGTTGAAACAACGTTGATTCAACGTTTAAAGCTGAATGGTTGAAAAACATCCAGCACATGACCAACTTTCAACATTGAAATATGGCTGAAATAAGGTCTGTTGTTTTAATGAAACAACGTTAAAAATGTTTAATGCTAAATGGTAGAAAAAGGTTAACAAGCTTTTAAATTATTTATATTAAATTATTTAAATTAATTATTTTAATAGCATTTTAAAATATTTTAGTCATGATACCTATTCTAAAATCTAAAGGTATATGTTAAATATTATCATCATTAACAACAATAAAACTATATACATTTCGCTGCTTTATCACACTGAAACAACTCCCATTGGTAGTTTTATTTTATTACTTCTATCATGATTGGTTAATCTGGCTGTCATTCAGGAAACTGGACAATGAATCGGTTCGCGCCTTTCTACATTTAAAAATATGACCGTTATTGTCGTCTTTCTGTGAGTGAGGCGGCTAACTGTGAGCTGCTGCTCGTTATAACTGACTGCTCTATCGGTCCCGAATTATTTCATATTTGCCTGTACATTTTTTATTTATTTTGAGCGAATTTGAGTCGTGACATGTCAATGGAGAACAAAAACTGTGAACACAAGAAGGGTCAGGTGTTCTGCGAGGTCCTGAAAACATCCTGGCAAAATGAGGTAAGAAAATCGCTAACGTTATCTTTATTATCTTTTGAAAATAGTAAAGTATTACCAGAGTTTAAAAATGGGTAGTTTAAAGGACATGTAACCTGCAGATAAATAAATACCCGTGTGTCTATTTTTGCATTGCTTTATCACAGATGATCAAGTTAGGTGCTCACCTAATGTGTTGCTGGTAAGAGAGATTTAGAGATGGTTTAGAGATTTTCCCATATTGTCCTGATATGTATCCCATGCATTAGGTGTGTTATATATGTTTGTATTCTTATAATAGTTTCAAAGTGTTTTCTGTAACATAAGTGCAAATGTCGGTATTTAAATAATATAATTTTAATGAATTAATGAAAATGAATAAATAAAAAAAAAGGATCGTTTAAAACCATGGTTCTCAAAGTCTCAGGCCCCCTCTAGTTGTTATGCAGGTGAATCACTAAATTAAACTAATTAATGTTAATACATTTTGAGTAAGTTTTTTTTTTTGCACATTTAAGTATGTTACAGTTAAAGTACAGTACAGTTTTGTAACTTTTGTTACATAATTACATTTAAAATTACATTTTAATTTAAACTTTTTTTTTATTTACCTGTGTATGTAAGCACAGTTGTAGTGTTAATGTTCAAACATGGTAAAGTGTCTGACAATAAATATTCTTATTAGAATAAAACTGCCTCATTTTTTAACTGTAGACCTGTAGCTGAATAGTTTGGTCTACTACGCTGCTGAAATGTAATGTTGGTCATTATGGTGCAACTTAATATTTAATAACAAATATTTTCTGAAGTGGTACTTGGTATAAAAAGTTTGAGAACCAGTGGTTTAAAGAAATGGTATAATATGAAATCCTGCTTTTTAAGAACTTTTCAGTAAACCATTTCTTCTTTCCCCTTGTAGAGTCATCGAGGATCCAGCTTGTTCTTGAAACATTGGTAAGAAATTGTTCATCTGCTACATTGCACTGTCACTTCTGCTAGAGATGCTTTGACCTTTTGTGATAGGTTTTAATTGTACTTAGTTTATTAAAAATTTACTGAATTAGATTTTATTTGTTTAACTACACTGTATTACTAGTGTTTTGATTAAAACAGTGTAACTGGGGGCTCTGAAAACACTGTTTGTGAATAATTTGTTAATATTGTAAATTTTCATCTGAATACATTGAATAAGTGTTTAATGAATAGTGTTGTCCACTTTGTTTCCAACCTCACTGTTACTGAACTGTAAAGTGAAAATATTGTGTGATTTATTTTGCATTCAGTTTTCAGTTAAATATATTTCACAATATCAAAGTTATTGTGAAACATTGTGGACATACCTAAACAAACTGGTTAAATCTTATGTTCCCTCCAGAAGTTTGCCCTCTGCAAGTGAACGACGCCTTGTGGTGCCATCCCAAAGAGGTTCAAAATCACTCTCACGGACCTTTTCCTGGACTATGCCCAGCTGGTGGAATGACCTCCCAATCTCAATCCGAACTGCTGAGTCTTTACTCATTTTCAAGAAACATTTTAAGACTCCTCTTTTTCACCGGAACTTAACCAACTAATGCTAGCACTTTTCCTTCTTTTCTTGTCTTTCATATTAAAAAAAAAAAAAAAAAACCTGGCTATGCGTTCTGTACTAGACTAACTGAGACTTGTCATGGCACTTGTATACTGTTGTTGTTCGCTTGTACACCTGACTGCTTCTGTTCTTCTCATTTGTAAGTAGCTTTGGATAAAAGCGTCTGTTAAATTATTAAATGTAAATGTTTATACAGGACGGTACAGAAAGTGCACAAGTGGGAGAGAGTGGAGGGGACGGCGTCAGAAAGGACCTAGCGCTGGGACACTTTCAAGGATCACCCGAAGCACAACCACACTGTATACACGAGGCTGCTGGTTCTAACATTTTAGAGTGCCCTGCGGTAGAAATCTCATTCTGCATTCCCCACGGTAAAGAAGACACAGTCCGGGGGGGTTCCCATTAGAAATCAACTGGTTGAAGGTTCCCTGCTCGTACTGTGCAACACATTTCCACGGCACAAATGTGCACAACTTGAAATGAGACACATTACTAAAACATGTTTTTGACAGAAACTGTAGTTTTCCACCAAAATAAAAGATCCACTGGTTTCAGTCATAAAGGTACAAGGGTTTGTCTTGTAAGTGCTGAAAAAAATATGCTTTTTTGTGCCGAATTATTTTACAAAAACCTTTAAATATTATTGTATTTGGATTGTTCTACTACATGTTTTTAGCATTACCTCCATGCATACTCTGCATAATAAAGTGTGGGATTATTTTCATCTGTTTTATACAGTATGTTTCCAAAATTAAACTGCTGTTTGACAATTTTGAGCATGTGGTAGTTTATTGAAGTTGTTTGTAAAGCCATTGCTGCCAGTCATTAGATTTTTAGCCTTGCATGTACCATGTTGATCTAAATGCCAACTAGGATCTAGGTGTATTTATACACGGTGCAAGGTACGACGGGGAAACAACGTCGTGTTATCAACGCTGATTAACTTTTCAAAATCAACACCTCATTCAGCTTTCATCCCAGGGCTGCAGCACGACCCTAATTCACCCATACTGCAGGTAAGACGGTGAAACAGCGTCGCGATTTCAACGGTGAATCCACGTCGTTATTTCAACGTTGATCCAATTTGCAAAATCGAAAGGTTATTCAATGTTGATTCAACGTCGGGATTTCAACAGTGAATCAGCGTTGTGATTTCAACCGTACATCAACGTCACGATTTCAACAGTGAATCAACGTCGTGATTTCAACCGTACATCAACGTCACGATTTCAACGGTGAATCAACGTCGTGATTTCAACGTTGATCCAATTTGCAAAATCGACCATGGTACCTGACGTTGTTTCAACGTTGAATCAACGTTGAAATGCCGGCTGGGGGGGGTCGCGAATCATTTGAATCAGTTCGGGAGTTCGTAGCGGAATCGCGAATCATTTGAGTCAGTTATGGGGATCGCGAATCATTTGAGTCAGTTTGGGAGATCGGAGAGGGATCGCGAATCATTTGAGTCAGTTCGGGAGTTCGGAGTGGGTTCGCGAATCATTTGAGTCAGTTTGGGGATCGCGAATCATTTGAATCAGTTCGGGAGTTCGTAGCGGGATCGCGAATCATTTGAGTCAGTTATGGGGATCGCGAATCATTTGAGTCAGTTTGGGAGTTCGGAGCGAGTTCGCGAGTCAGTTTGGGGATCGAAAATCATTTGAATCAGTTCGGGAGTTCGTAGCGGGATCGCGAATCATTTGAGTCAGTTATGGGGATCGCGAATCATTTGAATCAATTCGAGAGTTCGAAGCGGGTTTGCGAATCATTTGAATCAGTTCGGGAGTTTGTAGTGGGTTCGCAACTCATTTGAGTCAGTTCAGGAGTTTAAAGCAGGTTCGCGAATCATTTGAACCATTTCGGGAGTTCGGAGCGGGATCACGATCATTTGAATCGGTTCGGGAGTTCGTAGCGGGTTCGCAAATCATTTGAATCAATTCGAGTGTTTGAAGCGGGTTTGCGAATCATTTGAATCAGTTCGGGAGTTTGTAGTGGGTTCGCAACTCATTTGAGTCAGTTCAGGAGTTCAAAGCAGGTTCGCGAATCATTTGAATCATTTCGGGAGTTTGGAGCGGGATCACGATCATTTGAATCAGTTCGGGAGTTCAAAGCGGGTTCGCGAATCATTTGAGTCAGTTTGGGGATCGCAAATCATTTGAATCAGTTCGGGAGTTCGGCTTTCTTTTAGGGTGGCATTTGCCACCCTATGCCACCCCGGTAGATCCGACCCTGTTTGGAAGGCAAATATTGACAATGATTTTTAGAACAAAAGCTTATACTATTGACTGAAAACAGGTTTTAGCCCACAGTTTCAGTCTTTCTTTGTCTGTTCTTACATCTGTATTTGGTTTGTTTTTATTGTTTTTGCTTAATAAAATGCCTGCCTGAAGATTTGATCTGATACTTGTTTTAGTGAGCCAACACCTGACACATAGTGAATGATTTCAGAACTGTTTTTGTTTGTTCCCCAGATGCATTTGGTGCCGAGACAGATAAAGTCAAAGTAGTTTCAGTGAAAGAGGGAGAAAATGTTGCTCTGCGTAATGGTGAGACTGAAATACAGAAAGGTGATAAAATACGGTGGATGTTTGGAGAGGAGCGCACGCTTTTAGCTGAAATCCATATGAAGAACAAAAATCTTTGAAACTTATAACACTGACGATAGGAGATTTGGTTACAGTCTGGAGCTGGACAAATATACTGGATCTCTCATTATCAGAGACACCAAATCCACACATTCCGGAGTTTATCATCTGAAGATCACCAAGAAAGGCGCAACAGTATACAAGAGATTCAAGGTCAATATCAACGGAGGTGGTGGTGAGTTAACATTTTAAACATTGTCATGTTAATACAATGTTAGACATGCTTTTGTAGTACCAAGAAATTGTCCCAGTTTTACTTGATAGACTGTTTTTATTTGCTATTCCAGAGCGAGTTTTCCAGATGTACCATTTTATACTGTAAAATGTTAACTAAAAGAAACATTTAAAATGCTTTTGAACAGGAAGAAAGAAGAGAAGTCTCTGTGTTGAAATGATTTAGACTCCTATCAAATACTATAGTATGGACAATTCTTAAATAAATCATATCCATCTTTTCAGTAAAATGTGGAACCACTACCAAAATTTTACTGCGGTTGAATTGCACCCTTTCTGATTAAGTACACAGCTTTTCTGCTGAGGATACAGAATAAACAAAACACGTTAGTGAAAACAAAACTCTTTGATCAACGATTTTAATGACATCATATTAGGGGTGTCACAATATACCAGTACTGACGATAATCATGATATTTAAATACAAAGTTAGGAGTGTCGCAATATATTGTGACAACCAGTGTTCGGGGTAACACTTTACAAGTAACGCTACTTATGTAACCCGATTACTTTTTTAAAGTAACTAGTAAAAAAATGCTCTACGTTTCAATTTACAAGTAAATATCTGAGTAACTATTTCAAAAAAGTTACTTTGTATTGCCATTTATTAACTGACAAGTCTCCTGTCCCCATCTCGGGAGAAATCGGATGTACAGAGGCGCTGTGTGTGCTTTGTCAACATGATGTAGTTCTACACTAAATGTGAATGTGCATTAATTCATCCCACAAGCAAAAAAACTGATTTAGTATTTATCAAAATGAATTAAATCAGTGAAATGCAAACTCAGAATATTACACAAACCTGCAATAATTAAACATGTTAAATAACACAAATGTATAATTTTATTAACTAATGTATTTGCTGCTGACCTTTGATGATCCAGTTCAACCATACTAATAAGCAAAAAATAATGTGTAAGTAATGCAAAAGTAATGTAACGCATTACTTTACATAAAAAGTAAAGAAGTAGTTCCTTTTTAGGGAGTAACGCAATATTGTAATGTATTACTTTGAAAGTAACTTTCCCCAACACTGGTGATAAACATAATGCATACAATGAAAAGTACCCAGTAAACTCTCATGTGTAATTCGTTTTTTCATACTTGATCCTAGAGGGCACCCTTGCGCAGAAAGTTAGCAAGCGAGAATCATAAAAAATAAGAAAACAAATTACTTTTTAGGAATTCCTTGGAATGCGAAGGCATCAGAATATTGCTGCAGTTGAATACAAGGAAATGTTTGACTGATTCTGAAGAGTATTAATGCAGGGTTGTAACAGTATATGCTTTTTGTTTAAATTTTGTTCTGCATGTAATCAATTAATTTACTGGACAAACAATGTCATCTCTGAATTAGTTTCGGGACCTGAATGGTTCATGCAATAGAAAATCAATCATTATCTAATCTTGTTTATTATTACAAATGTCTCAGCTAAACCAAAGTCCATTTAAGACAAGCGGCTGTGCCTCTTGGGCATCATAAAAGCAGCTCCTATCTTTTTGATCTTTTTGATTGAACTCTTAAATTTCAATCTCGTAAAACCTGTTCCTTGCATTCAAAATCTTGTTTTTCATGTTAGACCAACCAATACACTTACTATTACTATTGGGGTTGCACTTTCTCCCATTTACAAATAATAGGAGTGCACCATTTATCTTCATATAAAGTCTTTGGCTAAACTATTAAAATATTTATGAGGCCAGGTGCAAACGTAGAATCTAGAGCTGTAAAGCTTTGACATCCATAAATTATGGCCCAATCTATCCATTACATTTCCTCCTGTGTAAAACTCCTGTAAAGTATTTCTGATAAAATGGCCAAATACTCTGCTTCAAACAGCAGACAGGTACATGTTAAGCCAGCTTCAGACTACACATATTGTTTGTTCGGCCAATTTAGTGAGTTTGTTGCTAGATTTAGCAACTTCCCCAACCCTTTAGAGACTTTTTCAGTTGCTTAGTGACAAATCTGTCGGCTGATGTGAAGTATGATACACTATAGAAGATAAAATGATCAATTCTTGCATCCTGATTGATGTTCACCAATCTTCACTACATCCTTCATATAGTACATCAAACAGATTGTGATAAAATCTGTATGCAGCATGTGTCACACTGTTACAAGCTTTTGATTTTTATGGTTTTAGATTTTCTTTAAGTTTGATAAAGTTAATTACACATTTTAGACTTCTCTTATTGAAATATTTCAGAACAAGCACCTCCCAAGAAAATCGGACAGAAATCTCTTCAAATTCGTGATATTGTAAAAACTTGTAAGTAAATATTATGATATACATAAATCCATGAACATGTTACTTCATTTAAAGGCTACAGGAAAACATATGAATAAGCAATGCTTTGCTACACTTTAAAGTATTTATTACTGTAATCTGTGTACTGTTTCTCTTTTTCTTTTTAGTTTTTTGCTTCATGTTTGCAGGACTGATTGGACTCATAATCATTACATGCTGTTTCTGGTATTCAAGACTTCACTAAAAATGTTATTTTCCATTTATCTTGAGAATAATTAGTTGTTGAAAGAAAGTGTAAAATACAAAATCTCAGAAAAGTTTATTCTTAGAAAGTATTGTTAATCATTTGTCCATAGATACAATTTGGTTTGATATTGTGTTTTCTAATCAAGTGAAATTTTAATTTGTTTTAGGTGTCCAAGTATATTTTAACGCCACTATCTTCAACCAATCAAATCACAGCTTCGGTAAAAAAGTTAACACAATCTGAAAGTTTACTGAAATATAAAAACATAAGAGATAATAATCTTGGTGATATGACATGATCTTTGTGTTTCATTACAGTCATCATATCCTGTCCAAAGAAAAAGGTTAAAGGGATAGGTCTAAATAAACAAATAAATAAACAAACAAACAAACAAATATTTGGTCATCATTTACTCCCCCTTGTGTCAGTCCAAACCAGTAGGTTTGTTTTTTCTTTGGACATAAAAGATTATCGATTAATATTTCGCAGTGGAAACTATGCAGGAGTTTTCTATTACAGAGTGTCTATTTACACAAATCATATCACATCAAAGGTTTTTTTGTTGTTTTTTTTTTTCGATTAAAATGAAGGAAATAATCTAATTATTTTAAATAAAGTATGGGGTATGGTTGAAGTTGATTTTACCAATGTGACATTTTATTTAAAACCTGTTGGATATTGACTATATCCCAGGGATGGCGAACGTCAGTCCTGTACAGTTTTGCTTCAACCCTAATCCAACACACCTGAATAAGTTATCCAAGGCCTGAAGGGTTACTAGAAAGCTAGAGGCAGGTGAATTTTAATTAGGTTGGGAGCTGAAATCTGCAAGGCTGCGGCTCTTCAGGACCAGGGTTGGCCACCCCTAGGTAAGGTAATGTATTAGCTAAGATAAAAGACTTAGCTTCCCCTGTATCTCACAGGATTGATACTGGTCGGCCAAGTGAGTCAGCTAAAAGAGACCCAGAACCAGTTAACAGGGAGCGTTGGTAGCCAGCATCCTAGAGCTGTGGAAATGAGTGGTCAGAGACAGAACCAGCATGAGAAATAGCTGAACTGTTGCATTTTTCATGTGGAAATCAGGTGACCTGGATCTAAGCAGTAAAAACAGACAAACTTGCGGTTCAAACGAGTCAGCACAGATTTATCTTGCTCCGATTTCTCAGAGAGATGAACAGATGACATTACCCTCTCTGTCTGCTCATCAGAGTATGTGAGCGGAGTGGAGTGGGAGCGGAGTGTGGAGTGGAGCGGTGTGATTTTGACAGGAGCGAGGAGCGGATTTTATAAAAGTCGGAGCGTTGTGGTTTTCACTCGCTCCAAGAGCGCTCCACCACCGCTCCATCACAAGTACAATTCATGCCAATGGCCCGTAATATAACTGCATATTTAGCAAGTATTCATGTTAAACATATTTAACTATAGCTTGATACAGATGGATCTCTCAAATCAGAAGGTTACAATGACGACAATAGCCGAGCGGGAAGTTATAGATTAGTTCTCAAGGAGTTTGTCTGTTCCTTTTACTGAATATTTTTGGGTCGAAGCATGATTTAAACAGTTACAGCACATTCACACGCAATCACTTTCGCGAAAATGCATTCAAAGAAATGTAATCTTACAGTGTTACTTCATCTGTATCTGATTTTGAATGAGCAGAAATCTG
The DNA here is from genome assembly GCF_003368295.1 of Carassius auratus. Lineage (NCBI taxonomy): Eukaryota > Metazoa > Chordata > Actinopteri > Cypriniformes > Cyprinidae > Carassius > Carassius auratus. The sequence goes on along the minus strand of NC_039264.1, from coordinate 3,714,283 downwards.
TAAGAAATGCATTGATCTGTAGATAAAATAAAAATGTACTGTTATTTTCATCACAAACAAAATTTGCACAGCAGAATACAGTAATTATATTAATGCTGACATCCGTGTTATTAGTTTGGCATGTGGTAGGAAAAAAGTTTGCACACAATAGCCTAAACCACTTTGAAACACTCCTGTTATTTTATTTTTTTATTTTAATATAGGCTACATTATGAACATAACATTTCAAACATACTGAAATACTTTAGCCACGGAGCGAAGGCGGAGCGGTGTTTCTGGTATCACTGAGCGCGGAGTGGAGCGGGAGCGGGAAATTGTGAACCCGGAGCGGAGCTGGAGCGGAGTGATTATTAAATGCTCTGAGCGTGGAAGGGAAATTGTTGCCACTCTACTCCACTCACATACTCTGCTGCTCATTCATGAAATTATGGTGTCTAAACTAATGTGTAGAAGAAAATACTGACCTGTGTGTAAGTGAAAACTCATTACATTGTTCTCAGCAATACAGTTTTTAAACTTCAAGCAATAGGAGTTCTTTGCAGTTGTTGAAGACTGTTAACCCTAAAAGCTAAACACTATACCAGTGGTTTTCAACCTGTGGTATTGCAGGTGGGCCGCCAATTACTATTAAAAGAAATAATATTGTTAATATAAGTAAAAATGTCTAAGTCATAATATTCCACTATTCGAGCTCGCTGATTGGTTTAAGAATAAACCACCAATTTATCTTAGATATTTTTGCTGCATATGCTATAGAACAACAAATTCAAACATGCATAAATGGCTGTTGTGTTTCCTCCTGACTGCTTGCTCCGCTGACTGCCTACCCGCTGCCGAGCTCTGCCTGGATCTTGTTTTCCCGTTTTGCTGAGCGTCACCAGCCAGAGTTATTTTCTGTTCATTTCCAGTCCATTCTAGGGCTGTGCGATTAATAGAAATCATCATAAAATCACGATTTGAGCGTGCGCAATTTCTAAATCGCTTTATAGCACGATTTTCCGCGGCCTGACCTCAAAGGAAATCTGCGTGCGGACAGAGAGATTCACGCTCATGCATTATTTTAATATGCTTTCGCGTTATATTTATGCGCTCTCGCTGCTGACCTCATACACATATTGTATACACACTGCAAACATCTGAGGCAGGGGATTTTTTTTTTTGCCATAAGTCTATACATTTTGTTACATCTTTTCTATAGTGATAATTTTGACTTATGTCTGTTCTAGAGACGTTACAATTTTTTGATAAAGCTCTAATTGGTTTTCTTTTGGGAATATGTTTCAAATTAATCCTGAATGCATTAAAAGCATATCGGTGTGTGTCACAATCGCAAAATTGATCAAAGAAATCACGATAGTTATTTATTTTTTTGTCCACATCGCACAGCCCTAGTTCATTCAATAAAAACAGTTAACAATCTAGCTTCTGAGTACTTAGTTATTAACCCAACAATAGCGGGGTCAGTTAATTTTTTTGAAGTGGGCCGCGCAAACATATGTGTGTGGTTGTGTGGGTCGCGAGCTGAAAAAGGTTGGGAACCACTGCACTATACTTTTCAAACAGGGTTCTCTTTTTGTCAGGAGAAACAGGCTGGATTCAGTTGCGGATTTACACTGTGCTTTATTTAAGCAGATGAGACAGAGCAGATGAGTAACGTTCCACGGTTTAGCTTGTAGGGTCAAGGAATGCCAGCACCCGAGTAAGAGAATGAGAGGTCGAAGCAGATGAGACAAAGCAGATGAGTAACGTTCATCAGTTTAGCTCGTTCGACAGCAGAGACCGGGGGAATGAGAGCTGGAAGATTCTAGGAGCACTGCGTTTGTGAGAACAGGACACTGGAGCCTGAAGACAAGACATGACAAGGTGAGTACACAGACCAGTTAGTAGATCAGAGCTATTGGTATGAGTAACAACAGTCTGACAATGAACAGAGAAACACAAGGAATTATAAAGGGTTAGAAATTAGAAGAAATGGAGATCAGGTGGCAAACAATTAAGGTAACAATGGAGAAACACGGAGGGTGGGGGGAAACTCAAATTAAACAGACAGACGTGGTGAGCTGTCAAACCATCCAAACACACAACACATATTCACAACCCCAAAAGGCAGGTGATTAGCCCCGAACCCGACAGTCACCCGGCGCCTCCAGGAAGGGGCCTACCTCAATGCCGATGGAAGTCCTCAATCAACGAGCAGTCCAGAATGTCACGGGACGGCACCCAGCCCCTCTCCTCTGAACCATAACCCTCCCAGTCCACAAGATAGTGAAACCCCCTGCCGCGGCGCCGCTCATCGAGTAATCTCTTAACCGTATAGGTAGGAGATCCATCCACAAGATGAGGGGGTGGGGGTGGGGCAACTACAAGCAGGATTAAGGGGGGAAGAGAACACCGGCTTGACCCTAGAAACATGAAACACCGGGTGAACCTGACCAAGAGTAGGAGGAAGATTGAGCCTGATCGCCACCGGACTAACCACCTTGGTGATGCCAAATGGCCCAATGAATCTGGGTGCCAGCTTACGAGAAGGCGCCCAGAGAGGCAGATCCTTGGTAGAAAGCCAAACCTGCTGACCACACACATAGGCAGGAGGAGAGGACCGGCGACGATCGGCTGCAGTCTTGGTTCGGTCAGAGGTTTGGACCGAAATCCTCCTGACTTTCTCCCAGGTGCGACGGCAGCGCTGGACGAAAGCCAGGGCAGATGGAACCACTGTGTCTGGTTCCTGTGACAGGAACAGAGGTGGGTTATAACCAACGGCACACTCAAAAGGAGATATAGTTGACGTGGCCACAGGAAGGGTGTTATGAGCGTATTCTGCTCAGGAGAGCTGCTGGCACCAGGAACTCAGATTGTTGGATGTTAGACAGCAGAGCATTCTTCCTAGATCCTAGTTGGCCCGCTCACACTGCTCATTGGTCTGGGGATGAAAACCTGAAGACAGACTCGCAGAGGCCCCAATCTGTCTACAAAATTCCCTCCAGTACCGGGAGACGAACTGGGGACCCCTATCTGAAACCACATCCACCAGCAACCCATGGAGATGGAAGACGTGATCCACCACCAGTTGGGCGGTCTCCCAGGCGGAGGGCAGCATTGGAAGGGGGATGAAATTAACTGCTTTGGAAAAGCGATCCACCACCGTGAGAATCACAGTGTTACAGTGTTAGATAACATTAGAAATACAATAGCGAATGTAGATTCTACAGCGTCTAACACTTCAGTTTCATCCATCGCACCCAAAGATAAACTGCAGTGCTTTACAACCATAGGACACGAAGAACTAAATAAACTTATCACTGTATCTAAACCAACAACATGTTTATTAGATCCTGTACCCACTAAATTACTGAAGGAGCTGTTACCTGTAGCTGAAGAACCGCTTCTCAATATCATTAACTCGTCGTTATCTTTAGGTCACGTCCCAAAACCATTCAAGCTGGCGGTTATCAAACCTCTTATTAAGAAACCAAAACTAGATCCTAGTGTACTGGCAAATTATAGGCCTATTTCAAATCTTCCATTTATGTCTAAAATTTTAGAAAAAGTTGTGTCTGCTCAATTGAGCACCTTCCTGCATAAAAATGATCTGTATGAAGAATTTCAGTCAGGTTTCAGGCCCCACCATAGCACAGAAACTGCACTTGTTAAAATTACAAATGACCTTCTCCTTGCGTCAGACCAAGGCTGCATCTCATTTCTAGTCTTACTTGATCTTAGTGCTGCGTTCGACACCATAGATCATGACATACTCATAAATAGATTACAAAACTATACAGGTATTCAAGGGCAGGCTCTAAGATGGTTTAGATCCTACCTGTCCGATCGCTACCATTTTGTTTACTTAAATGGGGAGTCATCTCATTTATCATCAGTAAAATATGGAGTGCCACAAGGATCCGTCCTAGGTCCCCTTCTGTTTTCAATATACATGTTGCCCCTTGGTAATATTATTAGAAAATACGGAATTAGCTTTCACTGTTATGCTGATGATACTCAGCTATATATTTCAACGAGACCAGATGAAACTTCCCAATTATCTAAGCTAACGGAGTGTGTTAAAAATGTAAAAGATTGGATGACAAATAATTTTCTCCAATTAAATTCAGATAAGACAGAGATATTAATTATTGGACCAAAAAACACTACACAGAATCTTGTAGATTACAATCTGCAACTAGACGGATGTACTGTTACTTCCTCTACAGTCAGAAATCTTGGTGTTATATTAGACAGCAATTTGTCTTTTGAAAATCATATTTCCAATGTTACAAAAACTGCATTCTTCCATCTTAGAAACATTTCCAAGCTACGAAGCATGTTATCTGTTTCTGATGCAGAAAAGCTAGTTCATGCATTCATGACCTCTAGACTGGACTATTGTAATGCACTTCTAGGTGGTTGTCCTGCTTCGTCAATAAACAAGCTACAGGTAGTCCAAAATGCAGCAGCTAGAGTCCTTACCAGGTCAAGAAAATATGATCATATTACCCCAATTTTACAGTCTCTGCACTGGCTACCTATTAAGTTCCGTATCAGTTACAAATTATCATTACTTACCTACAAGGCCCTAAATGGTTTAGCTCCTGCGTACCTAACTAGCCTTCTACCACGTTACAACCCATCGCGCACCCTAAGGTCACAAAACGCTGGACTTTTGGTCGTTCCTAGGATAGCAAAGTCCACTAAAGGAGGTAGAGCTTTCTCACATTTGGCTCCCAAACTCTGGAATAGCCTTCCTGATAATGTTCGGGGTTCAGACACACTCTCTCTGTTTAAATCTAGATTAAAAACACATCTCTTTCGCCAAGCATTCGAATAATGTATCTTTTTAATTGTGAGTGTAGTTGCATCTGATCAAAGGTGCATTTTTATTCATTACCTTAGGTTAAACTAATCTTACTTTGATGGATCAGCAGCTATGCTAATGATGTCTGTATTTTGTTTCTATGTTTCGCCACAGGATTTACATCCCGTGGTAACTAGGATTTACACAAGCTCCAGTCTGGATCCAGAACACCTGAGAAGAGATGATGCTGACCCTCAGAGGACCTCAGATGATGCTAACCCTGAATCAACAAACAGAACTAACAATTATTGCTAAATGTGTGACTGCATCATATAATAACTTAATTAATAATATTGATAGTTCATCGTCTAGCGGACTACGTCTTGTATTATTATTATTATTTTTATTTTTTCTAAAATCCTGTCAAATATGCACAAACTACTAGCTACTACTAAATATTGTAGAAACATAATTTTCTGTAAAGTTGCTTTGTAACGATTTGTTTTGTAAAAAGCGCTATACAAATAAACTTGAATTGAATTGAATTGAATTAATTATGTCACCCAACATGCTGTTGACGAGTCCCTGGAAAGCAGATGAGTAACGTTCATCAGTTTAGCTCATTCGACAGCAGAGACCGGGCACTGCGTTCGTGAGAACGGGACACTGGAGCCTGAATACAAGACACGACAAGGTGAGTACACAGACCAGCTAGTAGATCAGAGCTATTGGTACAAGTAACAACAGTCTGAAAATGGACAGAGAAACACAGGGAATTATTAAGGGAAGAAATGAGAAGAAATGGAGATCAGGTGGCAAACAATTAAGGTAACAACGGAGAAACAAGGAGGGCAGGGGGAAACTCATATCAAACAGACAGACGTGGTGAGCGATCCAAACACACAACACATATTCACAACCCCAAAATGCAAGTGATTAGCCCCGAGACCCGACACTTTTCTCATGCCAATTCAACAAAGGTTTGTTTGGGTGTTTTTCAAAAATCTTTTATAAATAAAGTTAGTATTCCAAATGTAATAAATCAATGAGGCTTTAAGGTCTGAATGATAATGGATTTTATTGATATACATATGGAAAACGGTATAGTAAAGTGAGATCTTAGAGAAAGAGGCTATAATCAATAAAACAGTTCGAAGTGGATTTAAAAAAATATGTCTCACTCTGCAAATGGCACAGAGAGATATGTTTTCATGTGCTTTCATGTGTTCAGCCAGTAGAGGAGCATCACTGCCTTATCAAATATGAGAGATTCAATTGTACATATAAAAAAGCATGTTATATTAAGTGTGAGCAAAGCAATCTTGGTAATTTTCAGTATTTATCAATATTTTGAGCGTTAATGTGAGAATGTGTTGCTGTTTGTTCTCAAATCATCTTCTAATGGGGAAATGAGCTGTCAATAAATACCAGCAGATTAATATAAAAGTCATTTAAGATTAATAAATGATTAAAATGGTAATATTAGAAATTACATCATGATCTAGGTTTCTTATGTGAGAAAATGTGCTCGATCTTGTTCAGCTCTTCTGGATCTGATGTCATAAACCAGAAGAACAATAGCAGCCACAGCAGCCACGCCCAACAGAGCAGTTAGGACCAATCGGAACACAGCTTCAGTAGAACCACAACAGTGTTCAGAGTCTGAGGAATAAAAACATCAAACTGAGATCAGCTCAGTCAATAAACGTTAATATCAGCACCAACATCAACTAATATCAGCTCTGCTGTACCTGAACATGGTTGACAGAGTTTGCTGATGTCCAGATGTGTGGTCTGGTTTGTGATGGGATTGTTGATCACACAGCTGTAGCTGTTTTTCTCCTGATATTCCACCTCCAGAGGTAGAGAGAGACTGATGCTGAGATCAGACACACTGATGCTGGACAATAAACTGTTTCCTTTGTACCAGGAGAGAGTCACATGACCCACATTCACCATTGAGCACAGAAATGAACATTTGGTCTTTGACGATACTGATGATGAAGAACAGTCTCTGCTAATGACAGGTACAGGTGGACTAGCTTGAAAACATCAGAGAATAAAGATAAATGAGGATAATATTAAAGACAATAAGGAATAAACAACAACAGTTTCTGCAATTTCACAAATGCTTTACTCATTAATAGAAATAATAAAGCTGTAACAAATTAAACTCACCATAGACTGTAAGACTGAATTTCCAGTATTTGGCCTCGCTGTAGGTCTGCAGTTCATAAAGTCCAGAGTGTGCAATTCTGATGTCTGCGATGGTCAGAGATCCAGTTTTTTTGTCCAGCTTCAGTCTGTCTCTGAATCTCCCATCATTATAATCAAATATAGTAATGTGGCCAGCCTTTACATTTATATGAGCTATTAAAGAATTGATGAACACCCACTGAAACACATCTTCCTCTAATCCAGTAATATCAGAGTTTAGAGTGACTGAATCTCCCTCCAGAACTGACACTGACTTCACTGCATCTGTAACACCTGAAGAACAAACAGAAACAACATGGGGTGTAGATTAATAATCTCAATGCTGTGGGATTAAAACATACATCTATTTTATCTAATCCAGAGATTTAACCCACCATAGACTTTAAGAGTGAACATTATCATCATACGTGTGGTATCTAGTTTATAAGCTCCAGCATGTTCAGATCTGGTGTTTGTGATGGTCAGAGATCCAGTTTGCTTGTCCAGCTTCAGTCTGTCTCTGAATCTCCCATCAAGAACATCATCATACACAGAGAATCTGTCAGGCAATACATCAGCTATTATGGTGTTTTTATTTCCAAATGTCCATAGAATCAAGTGATCTGTCTGTATTTCGGTAAGACCAGCGTTTAGAGTGACTGAACCTCCCTCCATCACTGACATTCGCATCAGTACATTTGCAACGCCTGGAAAACAAACACAAAACAGATTATGATCTTTAAATAAGTCTATTGTGATTTACTGAAATAGTTTGCTATTTTTAATTCATTATTTTATTATTTTTTATTTCATTAGATTTTATTTTTTGCATTTTTGCTTTCATTTATACAGAATGGTATAAAGAGTAGAAATGAAGTGAAATGGGAGAAAGACAGAAAGGAAGACAAGCACAACTGCTCAATGTGGCAGACTCTAATAAAAAATCAAACGGGTAAAACACATTTTCACCACCATTGACAGTGAGAATGAAACTCTTGACCACGCTGTTGATCTGAAGTTTATAACGTCCAGAATGTTTCATTTTGATGTCTGTGATGGTCAGAGATCCAGTTTCATGATCCAGCTTCAGTCTGTTGCTGAATTTCCCATTGTCATCAAATACAGTGTAGACGTTAGACACTTTTAAGATAAAAGCTATTAAAGCATCTACAAACATCCACTGAATGGGACCATCATCTTCTCTTATTTCAGTAAGACCAGAGTTCAGAGTGACTGAATCTCCCTCCATCACGGACACTGACTTAATTTCATCACCAAACACAGCTGAAGAACAAACACAAACAGGGTTTTAGTAAACAAAGCTTACATTCGAAACAACAGCAACAACAGAAGCAAAATGGCGTGTGGATGAATACTTGTATCTTTGTGACGATTAAACAATAAAACATTTGAAACAATTATATAACTCACCATAGACTTTGAGAAAGAAAAACTTCTTCATACAGTTGATGCGTAGTTGATAACGTCCAGCATGTTCAGTTGTGATGTTTGTGATGGTCAGAGATCCAGTTTGATCGTCCAGCTTCAGTCTGTTTCTGAATCTCCCATCAAGAACATAATCATATACAGTGATGCTGTCGGCCCGTTTATTGATTTCAGCCAGTAAAGTGTTTTCATGATAACACACCCACAGAATCAGACTATCATCCATTATTTCAATAAGACCAGAGTTTAGAGTGACTGAATCTCCCTCCATCACGGACACTGGTGTCAGAATATCACCCAACTCACCTGGAGAGTTTATCACAGATTAAAGCTTTAAAATCACTTGATCTTGATTTAATGCAGCTTTACTAAAGTACTTTTAATAATTTACCAGAACTGAAGCCATAAAAACACATTTCAAACTCACCATCCAGACGCCAGAAACACAAACAGAACAAGACTAATCTGAGAAACATTTTCTTCATCGGTTCTCTGAAAAACCCACAACAGTGATGCATAAAATGTCTGAAAACACTCACAACTGAACTGTGATCTGGATGTGACCTCAGTCAGTGTTTCCGCTCACATGTCCATCTCCTTTATCGTCATGAAAATCAACGAGCTTTTGCTGATTTTACATTTTCACATTAATTCTGGGCCTGATTGAAGATTAATAGCAGAAGAGTGGCTAAGTTACACAAGGACACCAGGGTATCTTCACATTTTTTAACAGCAAATTTAATGACTTTTAAGACCTTTTTAAGTCCTCTAAAAGGAAAATTTAAGACTTTATCTAAACAAAAAAAAAAAAAACTGGAAAATGTTCAGTCCGACAACACAGATTGATGTGGCGAAGCATTAGTGTGGCCCAACACATCACAACCACGCTCAAGACAGGTCAAAGGGGCGCGGAAACTTTTATACCGAGTGCTGATTGACCTTACAACCCTGACATGGTTGACTATGTACAACTATCAGCCTTTAAGGTACTTCAGGTAATTTCTAAATTCTGGCCCCTCATAGCAGTTTGAAAAAGACATGGAAGACAGCCCCAGGACATTGCAAAAGCCCATTTCATCATACTTGATCTAAATTATGGTTAAATGTTGAGCTGGGTTTAGGGGTTCTCCCCCAAGAAAAATGTTGTTCAGGGTCTGATTAGTGTTTTCTATGTCATTTCAGACACAGATAAATGCAAGCACATTCAATAATCTATGCATAGACCTAATGAATGACAGACAATTGTAGGAAAGATCAGGATCAGAAATTTATTGCATGTTCCAGTTGTAGGAGATCCATGACTTTCCAATTTACTGTGGGTCCATCCATTGACACAGAAAGCATGTTCCTTGAAATTAAGTTCCTTGGTGCCCTCCTGAAATTATAAAAAAATAAAATCAAAACAAAGTCCACCTCAAGAATGATAACATTTTCATTCATGTTCACTCAGATTAGATGGTTTGTCTAAAGTAGTGATTCTCAAACTGTGGTCTGGGGACCACTGGAGGTATGCCAGATTACCAAAGAGGTCTGTGAGCAAAAGTCATCAACCAAAAATGACTGACATGGACTGTGACACCGTTGAACATTTCCAACTCACTTCTCATGACTTGTTTTCTAATCATGCACATTATTAGCAGGTGAAGTTAGCCATGGTTTTAGAAGACTAAAATGGCCTGCATTTTTACATGCATTAGGGATGAACATTAAGCCAAATATGTTTTTTATATATATATATATATTTTTTTTTTTTTGGCTAAGTGGTCCTTGATTTGAAAGAAAAAATGTTTGAGAAACAAGTTTAGCCATAATAGTGAATGCTCACAAATTGGGCCTATCTGATAGGGTTCAGTGTCAACGTTGTTAACCTAAAATTGGGAAGCACAAAACAGATATTTGAGTCTAATTATGAACTGGGCTACATTATTTAATTCAATTAATTTTACTTTTCACATAAAAAATATGCAAGAAGCATAATGCATATTGAATGCTTTATACAATAAAGTTATTTACAGCACTGCCTTCCATCCATAATGCAGTAGTCCTATGCCTAGATGTCACCCACCCACAACATTTTTTTAACTGATTGGCTGGGACAATATATCGATGCATTTTGAATCGAGAAATTATTCTGGATCGATTCCAATTTTTCTGAATGCATTTCGATTCTCTCTCTAATAGATTCTTAGTTTAGTTTTTAACAGCAGATGCCACTGCGTGATTTATATGCCTTACACACACCACTTGAACCTACTATAAAATAATAATTAATAAAGTTTGAAAAGGTTGAAGCGAAGTACAAGGGTGTTTGCAGTGGGGCATTTACATTAATCTCGCGTCATTAAAGCAATATATCAATTACATACTCAGACTCAGCAGAACGCACGAGCGCTCTTCGTCGTGAGCATTTGAGTGTTCGGTTAAAAACCAGGGGGCAAGGAACTCGACCGGATGTTGAAGTCGGGTGGGGGCTGCCATCTTTTAGCAGAACTTCACTTGCGTTAGCATTCCCATTGACTCCCATTCATTTTGGCGTCCCTTTGACAGCGAATAACTTTACATCTGAGGCGTTTAAAGACGCCGTTTGTCCATTATTTATTTCTAAAGATACACGACAATGTATAAAGGGCTCCATTACCTTCTATGTTACATTATGGCCCCGTATAAACAGTTTTTGTAAAAAATAGGCTAACGATTGCGTCATAACCACTCGTCTCTCTGTTGCATTACCGTACAGACAGGAGGAGAAGCTCGCAGGCAATTAACTTAATATGGCGTACTGGCGTTACATTTTAAAATACTATACAAAATAATTAATCAGAATACTTACTCCTGCTCACTCACGACAAAGAACTCCCCGCTCAAGCTCGCCGTCTCTGCAAGATTAACGATGGCAGTTTGCACGCACAGCCACTTAGAAGATTTACATCTGTCAGACAGGTTGCTGACGTCCTCAAGCTTCGTTTGAGTCTGCGCGTCAGAAACGGAAGTGCTAAAAAACGCTAAAAATGGGCTTCACTTGTCTCAATTGAGTTCCAATGGGGTCGCTGTGTCCATTTCTTTTACTGTCTATGTTAAAAACTAGCCTAGAGCGCCATCTGCAAAAACTAAGCTCAGAATCAATTCGCAACGCATTCGAAAAAAATTTAAATCAATCCAAGAATTGTGACGCATCGATATATTGTCCCAAATATTCATTAGGAAATAACAAAAACACATGAAGCATTTTAACATATTCAAATAATTTTAAATGTTACTTTTAGAGTCTTACCTTAAAGTGCTCCAGCAAGTCTTCTGCCGTTGAGGGGCTCAAAAACTGAGAACCAAGATAGCGAGACCTGACAATCGTGGTCCACAGCTTTATCGTCTTCGCCCATGCTTGCGATTTCGCAAACTGCCGTGGTGGCGAACCATCAACGCAACGCGTTCATCAATCACTTACTCGTATGTCACCTATGGAATGACGTAGGTTGCACCCACGAAGTGCTGCCCCCAAATGTTGCGCTGGTCAAATTGCGGTTGAAAAAATAAATAAAAATGACGAGTCGGACATGAAATTTAAGATCCCACATGAAATTTAAGACATTCATATGGAAAATTCCAGGATTCAAGACATTTTCAGACCTTAAAAATCGAAAATTGTATTTAAGACATTTCAAGACTTTTTAAGGACCCGCGGGGACCCTGGACACCCTAGCTCAGCCAAAAGCATGTTTGCACGTGTTCAGTGTTTATAAAGCTTACAAACGGTTTATCAAACTAGCGCTAAGACTACAGTGGTTCCCACTTTGGCGGTCCAAAATTAAGAGCTCCAAAACATTTTCAGTGTAAACTTGAACAGAGAAAAAAGTCTTTGCACTTTGTACCTGGAAATTAACGTGGACTCAAACCTGTGTCCAGAAAAATGCTGGAAATGACACTAATATGGAAATAATGTGTAACTGGGACATGTTGCGTATCCCAAATGCATGTTAAACTCACAGCAGAGATGGAGTTCACTGGATTCACTGTGTACTGATACGAAGATGTTAACTTCCTGTTGCATAAAATCAATACCACATTTGCAATCATGCTGATATTCAAGAAAACAGCACTGTCGCTAGCATGATATTCCTTATCAAATGATATAAATAAAAAGTTTTATATATGTTTAAATATAAAAGATCATATTTAATATGACAAAGTCATTTCAGGGTGATTTAATGGCACTGATAATAGGTTAAATCACGCAGTGAAAGCATGCACATGCACTAGTTTATCGTACTAGAAGGGAAAAACCGCTTCACCCACAAACTATTAACACATACTAACATGCAGCAGAAGCTGTTTATCTACCTAACAGATCAAACCACGTTACTGTACAGATAAAAGAGAGGAAAACCACTGCAAAGTCCTTTTGACTCAAAAACCAGTGAATCACATTTATAAGGTTTACTTGTGTTGTACAATGAGTGTAAATGAATGAAAACATTAAGTCAACTGTAAATGTAATTGTTCGTTTTGAAAAAACACATTTGATTACCTGAGACATTTGGCTTGGCGGATGCACTGCTGAAACAAGAAACATTAACAGACTGTGATGAAGATCAGTTATTAGCATTCTGTGGTATATTAAACTGGCATCACATCACAAAAGAATCATGTATAGTATGCATCAAACATCACACCACATTAGCTGTGAAAAAATCTGATCACAACAGGTTTAACAAGCAATCAAGCGTTTTTGAAATCCTCTTTTAGAGTGGAAATGAACATTGATACCAGGAGGTGAATATATAAAGTCATTATAAATAAATGGAGATTCAATTAATTAAATGTCAATCACTGAAATCACATCGTCATATGTGCTTAATATTATACAGTCCTGGATCTGATGTCACGAACAAGGACAGTAGCCACGCCCACTGGAGCAGAGAGGGCCAATCAGATCACAGCTTCACCAAATCTGAGGAATAAATACATCAGCTCAGATCAGCTCAGTCAATAAACATTAATATCAGTGCCGACATCAACTAATATCAGCTCTGCTGTACCTGAACCTGGTTGACAGAGTTGAGTGATGTCCAGATGTGTGGTCTGGTTTCTGATGGGATTGTTGATCACACAGCTGTAGCTGTTTTTCTCCTGATATTCCACCTCCAGAGGTAGAGAGAGACTGATGCTGAGATCAGACACACTGATGCTGGACAATAAACTGTTTCCTTTGTACCAGGAGAGAGTCACATGATCCACATTCACCACTGAACACAGCAGTGAACAGTTTGATGAAGATGATGATAAACAGTCTCTGCTGATGACTGGAACAGGCAGACGAGCTGAAAACACAAGGGAATAAATACAATTCAGTATAACAGTTGCAGAGAACATAAGTTGAGAACAAAGTTATGAGGAAAAAAACATCTATAAAATTATTATATCATCAAATAGACATGAATATGAATCTATCATCACAGGATTTGTCAATCATATGACAATTTTTGTAATAATTCTGAAAGAGATTATTGTCAAAAGATAAAAATGTATAAAAATCCTGGTAAGTAATTCTCTGCTCACCGTAGACAGTGAGACTGAAGATGTTGAGTGGGGTGTCTGATCTTTTGCTGGTGACTTTATATTCTCCAGAGTCTGTGATTCTGGTGTTTGTGATGATCAGAGATCCAGTCTGATCCAGTTTCAGTCTGTCTCTGAATCTCCCATCAGCCTTATCTTCATAAAACCTGCTCTTACTGTCCTTCACATTGATTTTAGCTATCATAATGTTTTCAAATTTCCACATGATCTCCTCGTCTCTCTGTATTTCAGTAAGATCAGCGTTTAGACGCACCGATTCTCCCTCCGTCACTGACACGGACTTCACTACATCAACACCAAACACACCTGATGAAAAAACACACATAATTACTCAAAAATGATTTCTGAACGTTTTTGTCATTTTGAAACTATTCTCTTCGTTCTTCTCATAAGTATTTAAGTAAGTTTAGTCTGATAAAAACTTGTTAATATTTAAGTCAAAATAAATGATGGAATAATAAATAACGGAATTATATTTGTGGCCAACTTTTAATATAAAAAAAAAACTGAAGTCATGCAGATACTCACCAGCCAGACTCCATGAAAACAAATAAATGTGAATAATCATTTTCTTCAGCAGTTTGCACGGCAGGTTCACAACAGAACTGTGATAGTAAACCTTGAATTGTTCATAAAGCCAATGAAGCTGTCAGTCTGAAGTGAAGTAGTTTAGTGAAGATCTGCAGTGAGTGTTTAGAAACTCCTCCAGCAGCTCCTCCCTTCACCGACTAATCGTGTTATTGCCAGCCTGAGACTCAAACCCACAACCTTAGGGTTAGGAGTCAAACTCTCGAACCATTAGGCCACAACTTTTTATATCCATTGACACAAATGTCATGAAATCTAACCATTTTGCTCTAAATGTCCATTAGCACAAGCAATAAACCTGGAAAGATGGTTTGTGAGAACCATTCACTCATGTTGGGAATTTGTTTCAAACAATATCTTTTGTTTCATAATAGTTTTTGCTAACAGGATTTTTTTTCTAGTTTATTCACACTTACAGTGACCCAAACTGAGTACTGAAGACGCTTTAGAGGAAGTTCTAGAGGATATGAAAGACTATCATTACAGTTGAATAAACAGATGATCAATGTTTTGGATGCATAGATTATAAACAGACAAACTTTTCAAGCATTGTTCATGTCAAAACATGCCTAAATAAACCAGTATTTTTCGTTAACTGTTCATTCTTTCACTTCAATCACTCAATGCGTAAATGAATTGTATAAACACTGCCCTTTTTAAAATATCTTTATTTTGCTTTTACAGAGTCTCAGAAAATTCAAAGCAAGCGCTTGAAATGACACAATATGATGCTTTGATGCATTTTACTACAAAAAAGAGCCAAGGGTAAGTAAGGCTAAACATCCAAACTAATGTCAAACCAGCTTTATGACATCTACAGTTAAAAAACAGGCCACGTGTGATCACTCTGTGCTGGAGGGCTCCTGGGGGTCTCTGCTTACTGAGGATGAACAAAGATAAAACACATTCAAACTTGGTTATAATTAATAGTTATTTAGTTCAATACTAAGGGTTAATAGTTTGAATAAACCCTTAACCCAGAGTATTAGCATCAATATTAGTGATGATTGACTTGGCAAACAGGCTTTTGCTAACATTAAGGTCTCGGTTATAAAAACATGAATACCTTTTTCTCGTGCTTTCATCCTTGCAACAAAATTGTAGCTTTTGTTTTTCCTGTAGTTCACGTACGGGTCATCCAGTGCGACTCCCACTCCTTTATACTGGTCCCACTTGTCCCGGATGTCTCCTCCTTTGATGGGGTCTTGAATGCCCTGTTCTTTAGCACCAAGACCCCCTGATCCGCTCCAGCCTGCAGGATGAACAGGCGGGGAGTTAGTGCTGGATCAATGGAGACATCAGTTCATGTGGTCATGGTCAAACTTGTTCTAGATGACATACCCATCTTCATGAGCATCTGATGGCCCTTGTTTTCTTCGCCCAGCTTGAGGTCGACTGGTAAAGCAGCAGGGACTGAACCCAAACCAGATGTGGAGCTGCCGAAAGGCCATATTTTATCATGAAAATACAACAACAGACTTTGTAATGTGATTTCATAGGATGCGATTAGATTTTAAATTTAGGAGCGCCTAATGAGAAAAAGTAATTTAGGTAATCTGCTCCAAAACTTAAATTAAAAAACAAATGAAAATAGTTAAATAATTAAATTCAATAATTGGATGAATTTATTTAAATGGTTTTATTTTTTCAATTAAGCATAAACTTAAAAAAAAAAATGCAAAATTTCATACATTTAGGATAAAAAATAAATTTAATTCTGAGAGTAATAACGATACCAAATAAACCCTTGTGAAAATGCAGATACAGATTACAAAGCAAAAATCAGCTTTTCAAATGCGAACTGGATTTGGGTAACAAAAGCAGATCGTCTTACGGTGGCGTTGGACTGCGTGATTTTGCAGCGTGAGCGCGCTTGTCTGGAGATCGTGACTTGGAGCGAGATCTGGAGCGGGAGCGACTTCGGGACCTGGATCTGGAGCGACTCCTGCTCCTACGGAAGAAAGTCAAAAATGTGTTCAATAACTTTGTGTGGCTGGAAAAAAAATGGTTTAAATATTTGCTTATTTTTTGGTGGGGGTACCTGGAGCGAGATCTGGAGTAGGAGCGAGAGCGGGATCTGGAGCGAGAGGATTTGGAAGATCTGGAGCTGGAGCGTGACATGGATCGTCCTCGACTGCGCGACCGACTGCGCGATGGACTCCCTCGGGTGCTGCCAAAAAAAACATCACGTGAAATATTACCAACGAGGAAACAAGGGTAATGACTTCTGTTTGGTCGCATCTGAATTCAAATGTTATTTCAAGTATTAGAAGTACACTTTAATAGCATTTATTAATATTTTATCAAATCAAAATTTTCATTTTAATTTCAGTCCAAATATTGCATATATTGTATTTTGTAATGTTTTATTAGGCTTTTTATACTTCGTTTTTATTTCAGATTTAGTCATTTAGAACACCAGTATTTATTAATGTTTCAAATTTTATTAGCTTGTTTATTAATAATTTATTGTTGTATTGTATTTATTTTAAAATATCTTTATTTCACTTTTAGCTTTAGCAATTTTAGTATACTATTACAGTATTATGATTAAGCCATATTATATTTCCAGGTTTCATTTCAATTTTAGTTTCACCAAGTTTTTTGTTTATTTATTTTCATTTCAGGTTTAGTCTAAACAATTTCAACATTTTAAGTTAACAAACTTAAGTTGCAAAGGCAACATTTGTAATTGTTATTTAGTTTAGTTACTTTTTTCATCTAATATTTACATTTTATTTTATTTCAGCTTTATTTCCACTAATGAAAAGGTTTTAGTTTTTGTTAGAATACATTGAAACTGTTCATTTCTCCCGCACCTGTTGCGTTTTTCATGTTCCTTTTTCCGCCTCGCTCTCATTTTGGCCCGGAAGAACTCGTACAGACCGTTCTGTTCCCAACCCTCACTGGAAAAGCAATAATTTTTAGTCTTCACAACTGAAGTATTAAGTAAAAACGATCAAAAAAAAAAAAAATCTATAAACCCAGAGCAGTCACATTGGTGTTCACCTATTTCTGGGTCTCTCATGGGACGGTGGGCTGTAAAACGCCTCCACCGCGGCCAGCAGACGCTCACTGGGGGGCATCGGAGGCGGCAGACGGATGTCTTTGGGGTCCAGAGGCTTGTAATCGTGATCTTCAAGCTATGGTTAAACAGAAAGAATAACATTTAAGACAAGACTGACAAAAACAAGCATCTAATTCCCAGCTGACGTCGAATGTAAAATGACCTTCACGAGTGGCGCCATGAGTCCTGCGGGAAGGTCGAAGTAGGGCACGTTGGGCACCAGGCTGGGGTCGTCCTGAGTGACGTGAGAAGGGGTCTGTCGACGCACGTGTGGCGCCTGACCATTAAAGCCGTGAGGCGGCGGCGGCCCGAAATCAGGATGCTGGTTCCCACCCCACGGAGGAGGATCAGATATCCCAGGAGGAGGAATCCTCTGGTTCGGGTGGTGATGAGGAGGCGGAACCATCTCTGGTGAGAACAACAATATATTATGCATGACAAAGCACGATAAATTAGCATTTTTCCCTCTGTGGAAGTAACTGTGTGATTTTTTTTTTTTAGCTCAGTCAATTCATTTGACTCCGTTGGTGACGTGTAGTACTCATGAACACGGCCACTCTCTTGATCTTGTTTTGTCACTAGTAGGGCTGTTTCGAATGCCATTTTTTGAGCTTCGAAGCTTAGGTAGCAATCAATATCGAATATTCGAAGCTTCGGTGGGTGGGGCTAAATATATAATAATAGTGTCGGTTTGCATTTGTATCATCTTTCACGACTTCACGGTTCACTCTTCGGCATCATAAATGTGTTGCGGCAGACCCAGTGGAGTGCAGTGTTGCATTTGGTGCATTATGATCAGGTGGCACACATTCTTTAAATATTAATAAACATTTAATAATCTTTTAATTAGAACAGTTTCCGGTACGCATTGCACTGGCAGGTTTATGCTCCGAAAACGGACAGTGCACAAGTGATACTAAACACAGTCTGTTGAGAGCAAGAACTTTAATAAGGTATTAATAACGAACATTTCTTTAAAACAAATGAATCCCAAAACAGAAATTAAATTAGTAACACACAGTAATTTCAACGAACTGTAATAAATAAAGAACACGGTAGCATGCTTATAAACAGTTGAATAAGAATAAATGAATTGTTTTTAAAATGACACAAAATGTAATATCTATTACAATTAGTTTTATTCTATATAAGGGATTTATTTTGTCTTATTCTGACTTTTTGTTAATTTAAATCTTTAAAATGCGCGATGCTTTTATTGAAAGCATGTTGCAATTAGCCTATTTATCATAGCAAATTAAGCGCATAAAAGCAGTTTTTTTTTGTTTTTTTTTTGCCGCGTGCTACTTACAGAACTCAGGTGATTTTTCAAACTTGTGGTGCTGTTGTGGTAGGCAAGTTACAAATCGCATATTTGACACACTGCCTTTCTCTTGTCATCCTCACTTAATTTAAAGTGCTCCCAAATAGGGATGTTGCGGTGACAGATTTTTTCCACCGGTTAATCGACGTGTGAAAAAACCGGTAATCCCGGTGTCACCGGGGTTGCGTGTCGGGGATTTCGGGTGGCCGAAAATGCGTTCGTGCAGACGTGCACACGTCTCAATTTACTTTCACTTTAATTAGCGGCAATTCAGTAGCATTTGTTTGAATTAACCATAGGTTAATTAATTTTTTTCTTAATAAAAATACACAAAACAATAAGACACTCGCTTGTATTACATATTGCAAAATGAATAATAACTTAACACACCATGCAAAACTAAACAAAAGCACTTATGAAACGCCTTTAAAGTGCAAGTATCAAACAAGAAATTATATAAAATATTACTATATTATATAAATTATATAAAATTCACTATTCGTTAAATAAAGTGCCTGCCTTGGCTTTTTCAGCAAAAAAAAAAAAAAAAAAAAAAAAAAAAAACAGCACAACCATCGAATATGCAACGAACGAAAATCAAACACATCCCTGTTGGCATTTGGTTTGAATCCAAAATATTTCCAAATAGGTGCTTTTGCATTTCGCTTTTATCAGATCTTCCGCCATCCTTTAGCTCGCCTCACTCTCCTCAAATGATAAATGAAATCGGACACCTGCTGCTTTACTGCGGCGCTCGTTCCTCTCACGCTAAATTAAGAAGGCACGTAGTCACTAACTGAATTAAGTGCTTTATTGCTATAGGTTAAAACTTCAACATGATGGGGACGGTGCCGGTGGTCAAGTGCTATGACCGGTAGGTGGGTTAAACACCGTGTATCACCGGTAACACCGACTATTGCAACAAGCCTACTCCCAAACAGCTGAGGTCTTGGGCATTTTGTACCTATTCAGTATGAGATGAAATAAATCACTATGTTCGCCAACGGGCGGTTCAAGCATGAGTGAGAATGAATCCGCGACGGATGTCACGTGTTGAAAAAAAAAAAAAGAATATTCGAATCTCAAAACTGAAAATCGAATGCCACCCCACCGAACGAATATTCGAATATTCGATTATTCTAGTACAGCCCTAGTCACTAGGAGTGTCTGTTTGGGATCTTGGTGTTATGATTAATAGTTTTTTCGAATCATTGCCCAGGAGTATTTAATGTAGATCTTCCAAGTATACGTTGCGCTTCTGTTCATTGTCTGTTACATATTCTCATAGTATTTTCTCCTTCCACGACATCTGAATTTTTAAATGCATATATTGCTGTTCCTTCAATCCCTTGGATTGCGTCTGCACCACCCTCTGTGGATCCAGTAGAATTAATTTCAACATTCAACTCTGTCTGCTCTAACATCATGGATTCATTGCTCCATATAAGATGAAGGACAAGAGTCAATGTGCAACCATGGTTGAATGAACAGACTACAGCCCTAAGACAGGAATCTAGAAGATCAGAAAGAAAGTGGAACAAAGACAAACTGCATATTTCCCTACAAATCATGAGGAAAAGTCTGATCAAATATCAAAAAGCTATAAAGAAAGTTATTTTGCCATTATAATTGCTAATAATAATCCATTTGAATTATTCACTGTAATCAATAGACATCTTTGTCCTAGTAAGAAATCAACCCTGGCTCCCTCATTAACAACTTGCAGTTTATTTGCAAAACATTTCGTCTATAAAATTAATGGGATCAAAGCTAATATTCTTACGTCTGCCGTTAATTAAGCTGAAACGGATATAACAGAACTTTGTTTTAATCAGTCTGAAACAGTGTCGCTTTCTGAAGTTCATGACATTAATTCTCATTTAAAGCGTTCATTTTGCCACAAGGACACAATTTCATTGCACATTCTCTTAAGGATGGCTTAGATATTGTTAGTACAGGTATTTTGTCTATTGTTAATATTAGTCTCTATAAAGGGATTGTACCAGTTTGTCTTAAGCAAGCTATTATTGAGCACATTTTATGAAAGGTAATCTGGACGGTTATGACCTGTCAAATTACCATCCAAAATCAAAAGTTCCCATCTTATATAAAATTTTGGGAAAAGCTGTCTTGAGACAACTAAGTGCTTTTTTAACTAAGAATAATATCTTAGATAAATTCCAGTCTTGCTTCAGGTGTAGACATAGCACGGAGTCAGCACTTTTACGGGTAGTAAATAATATTTTACTCATAAGTGATGCAGGGAATCATACTGCTTTAATTCTATTGGATCTTTCTGCAGTATTTGATACCGTTGATCATTCAATTCTCTTGAACCGGCTAAAGCACTTTGTCAGAATCCAAGGAATTGTTTATACATGGTTTGCTTCTTATTTGGGGAGTCATGGCCTAGTGGTAAGAGAGTTTGACTCCTAACCCTAAGGTTGTGGGTTCGAGTCACTTTAAAGCAAAGGTCTTTTACCGTAAAGGTTGGTTATTGTTTTTCATATTCTGAGCATCTTACCAGTTGGGTAGCCCAAGGGTACATACTGGGCCCTGTTTGTTCTCATTACATATGCTCCCATTGGGAAGGATTTTTTTTAAATATGGTATTTATCATCACCTACATGGAGACGACCAGCAGAAAGATTTGCCTTTAAAATCTAATTGTAATATTACCTGTGTAACACTTCGTAGGTGTCTGGATGAAGGGAAAGATTGGTTGGTTGATAATCTTGTTAAGTTGAATGAAGGCAAAACAGAAATTATGATTTTTGGTCGCACAGTTTTTAGCAAGATGCTGAGATCCTCAAATAAATTACTATTAATGATCCCAAGAGCACATCTTAAATCTAAGGGGGACTGAGCTTTTGCTGTCATTGGCCCAAGATTATGGAACAGCCTACCTTTCGAGGTTAGAGCATCCTCTACATTAAGTACCTTCAAGTGCCACTTAAAGTCATACCTGTTTTCCTTTGTATTATTATATCGTTTTTATATATTATTATGTTTTTATGCATCTTATTTTATTTTAGTTAGTTACTGGTAGTCTTAGTACAGCATTAAAGTATTTTAAAGTATTTTTAAATAGATTTTCATTTTGACACTTTCAGTTTTCATATATTACTATTACAATAACTGTAAAATAAAATAATTAAAATAACTAATAAGAAGAATTTAATTAATTTTTCATGAAATCATGGTCATTTTTAAGTAAGAAGCCCAGGTCTCACCTCCTGGGAAGTCTCCCTGTGGGTAGTCGAATGGGTGCGGCGGATATGGCGGCGGTTCGAAGGGATGCCGCGGAGGAAACTCGTCCTGCATGAAGTGTGGCGGGAAGCGTCCGAAGTTGTGTGGTGGTGGCGGCTGGTTGAACGGCGGTGGCTGCTGATGAGGAGGGAAGGGTCCGCGGAAATGCGGCGGACGCTGCATGCGGAAGGGAGGCTCCCTCTGGCCCCACGGCGGCGGCTGATCTGACTGGCTGTTCCACGGCGGCTGGTCAAACTGACCACTCCAGGAGGGCGGCGGCTCATTCTGGCTGCTCCAGGGGCCTGTGGGGCCCCCGTCCCGAGGGCCGCTCCAGTTGGGGTCCCGCTGCTCGTTCCATATGCCCTCGTGGCTGTTCCAAGGTGGACAGGGGGGCGGGGCTTGGGTTGGGTTGAATGGCGGCTGGAGACGGAAACATGTAACTTTTTTTTTACATTTTTATATAAATTACCCATTACTGATATCAAGTAACATTACGAAAGTTCTAATTAGTAAAAATCTATTCCACTACTTTTAGATTACTTCTGAACTAATTTGTTCATCGTTTTTTGGAACATGTGATACTTTTTTCTTTGATTCTTTTGAGCGGCAGTGTACATATTTCAGATTTTTTTGTTTTTATATATATTAAATATATTTACAATATAAATTAAATGAATAAAAATATAGACGTAAATAAATTTACAAGTTTATTATATTTTCAAAAGGTATACTGTATGAGTTTGTATTTATATATTCAAAATAAATATACACAGAACACACATATATTATGCAAATTTTGGATGCAAATAATCGCAATTAATCATTTGGCTTTATAATAAAAACCTGTGAAGGTTATTATAACATCAAATTGTGAAGGAGCCACATGGGGGTTTGTACATTTAAATTAATGATTAAATTAATGATTAAATCATAAAAATGTTAATAAAACCTTACAAAATGAATAATAGCGTTTTTTCCAGAACGAACAATGTAAAAGATTTTTTACAAATTTAAGAAAAATGTATCATGAATGATTTTAAGCCATTGAGTGAGTGAAATATAATCAATAAAATAGTAACGATAATCTGATTATGTGCATTTTAAAACGTAGTATAATCCAATTACAAGTACCTAATATTTGGAATCTGTTTACGTAATCCAGATTACATTTTATCAGCGATTTATTTTTAAATACAGCTGCGAATAACGGAAGATCTATAAGGTTTTAAATTGTTTTTTGACTCACAGGTTGTTGAGGGTTCCACGCCGGCAGGTTGTGCTTCGGATCGAACCAGCCCTGTTTAGAGGAGGGGATGTCAGACGATGATGCCGGGTTCGAGTCTGATGGTCGGCTCGGAGCGCCTTCGTAATCGCCAGGTGGAGGACCGGCCATTGGAGGAGGCTTTAAATCTACCAATGACATTATTAAGAAAAAAATACATCATCACAAATCACACATCAGCAAGAAAAACATGAAATTGAGTCAGAAAGACAATGTGTTTTGTCTATTCATCTGAAGCAGCACTGTAATCAACACATTGCCTTAAAAGGATTAATAAAGTTAGTTTGAGTTTTGAGATTTGAGTTTAATCTCTTAACTCAAAAAAAATTGATATCAAGCCAAGACATGATAAAGTAACAAATTTGGAGAATAAAAACAATTTAAACTGACACTGACATGAGAATAATTATTATTTTAATATATATATTTTTAAAGATGTCTCTTCTGCTCACTAAGACTGCATTTATTTGATAAAAATAAAGCAAAATTGTGAAATATTATTACCATTTAAAATAACAGTGCTCTATGTGAATATACTGTACATCCAATTTACTACTGTAATTCAAACCTGAAATTTCAGCATCATTACTCCAGTCTTCATTGTCACATGATCCTTCAGTAATCAGTCTAAAAATGCTGATTTGCTGCTAAAGAAACATTTCTGATTATTATCAGTGTTGACAACAGTTGTGCTGCCCAATATTTTAGTGGAAACAGTGACCCACTGTTTTCAGAATTCTTTGAGGAACAGAATGTTCAAAAGAACAGCATTTATTTAAATCTTTTGTAACATTCTAAATATCTTGACTGTCACTTTTGATCAATTTAATGCATCCTTGCTGAGAAAAAGCATTAATTACTTTCTGACTGCAAAGTTTCATATGCAACTTTATCTGTATATGATCTCAAATAGTTTCCCCAAGGTTGACCTCAAATTTATTTCAGATAGTTTCCAAAGGAAAAACATACTTAACCTTCATTTAAAGTACTAAAATTATATTATTGAAAGTTTTTACCAGGCTGAGAGGTCAAGGGCGCTTGGGTCTTCACATCGGCGTCTGCAGTCGTCAGCTGACGACAGCGGACTGTGGCTGCTGCTACCGCTGCTGTCTGCTGCTGCTTCAGATTATTCACAAACTCCTCGTGCTGCGTCTTCAGAGCCTGGATCTGCTGCTGGAAGGCCATCTGGATGGGCTGCACCACCGGAGCGTACTCCGTGATAAGCGACGCCTGGACCAGACACAACAGCATGAGGAGCATGAGGAACACATCCTCCAGAGTTAAGCAGAAAATAAACACTGACAGCACGAGCTGCACCTGATACTGTCCCAGACCCAGAGCTGGACTCTGAAGCTGTTGAATGGTGACGTCATCAAAGTAACCGTTCTTCTCCCAGAGCAGCAGCAGCTGAAAACACGAAGAGCAACCACTCAAAGTCAAACTGACGCTATAATGAAAGCTGCAAATGGGAAGAAATGGAAATGATCTTACGCGGGTGATTTTCTGCTGCTTGTCTTCCTCTACTTCCAGGAAGCTGGTGCAGTAAATGGGAACCACGACCTTCTGAAGAGCCGCCAAAAGATCCTTCTGATTTTTCCTCTGACTATGGAGAAAAATTAAGGGTTTGCTCAATAAATCACCATAAAAAAACACTTGAACAACTATTTTCTAATTCCAATAGATTGGAGCCTAGAATTTAATGACAATTCATAATTTTTTTGTGAAAATTAAAAATCATAAATAAATACATACATAACTAAATATATATTTGGCATTACTTTAATTTTCTTAATTGAATTACTGACCAGAGTTGTTGCTCTCATTAACTTAAACTATTCAGTTGCTCTGTTGATTGCAAATTACAGAAATCATTTAGTTTCCAAAGCAATACTTTTTCAGTAACATTACTTCAACTTAAATTGAAATGAATAAGAACTAAATAGACATAATAAAATGACAAAACAACCACATTAAACTAAATTAAATTAAAGTTACAACAAAATATAAAAATATGATTAATATAAAATATGACAATCTGAGAACTTGCAAAAATAAAATGAAAACAAAGTGTCACATTATTTCATTTGATGTGTTATTTAAATGTATTAAGGTTTTCTTGAGTTGAATTAAAAAAACTTAATTAGCGCAAATTAAAATTTTACTGAAATAAAATAAATTAACTAAAAACTTTTACAGTTTTCAACTCAACTTTCTAAAGTTCTAAAACAAGTAAAACTTAAAATTTTAAAATTAAACAGTTTAATATTTAATATAAAAAAAATATTTCAACATTTAAAATACTGTAACTTTTTTATATATATTGTTATAAATATATATTTATATATTGTGTAAATATTTTAAAATAATCAGATTAAAAAAGCTCAGAACATTTTCAAAAATACACCAAATAGGGATAAACATAGAAAACAATGTGAAATTTATATTAAAATATAAAAGTAGTAAAAAATATGAGTGTTATAATAATATCATACCATATTATTGATGCTAAAAACACTGAAACCCCAGACTACTTTTTATGAGATTTTAGAGGTGTTTGTGTTG
Source organism: Carassius auratus (assembly GCF_003368295.1). NCBI lineage: Eukaryota > Metazoa > Chordata > Actinopteri > Cypriniformes > Cyprinidae > Carassius > Carassius auratus. The sequence goes on along the minus strand of NC_039264.1, from coordinate 3,688,212 downwards.
CACATCATAGAAGACAATGTTAGCATCTGATGATTTTAACTGTTGGAGACTTTAACTGTTTTTTGTGCCATTTCATCTTTTTTTTTTAAACAATATTTCCCCCAATATTTAAGCATTTTATCATAAGCGGATATCGGTTTTGTAATATCGGATTCACCGATAAACGCTGCCATCTTTGGGGTGATTTGAGAATTGCGCGCAGGATCGCCATTGCAGCGTGTCTGACAACAACAACGTCGTGCAGGTACTTTATTTGCAGTAGTTTGTAAACTATTTAACATAACAGCCAGTTATGAACCAAATTAGATGCATTACATCAGCGGTTCTCAATTCCAGTCCTCGCGCCCCCCTGCTCTGCACATTTTGCACATTTCTCTTTAATCTAACTTAAATGTGCGGCGATCACAGGATATTCCGTCATGATTTCGAAGTCTACGTATATGTTCCATTCAAAGTGCACTGAAGTGTGCGAGACGAGAATTTAAATTGTATTTATGTACAGAGGTATATGATGTCACACTTAAGACTAATTTTCCACATAAAAAAAAAATAGGACTGAAAAGATGAAAAACCAAAGAATTTTTTCATTTTCATTTAGTCATTTATTTACTTTATAACAGTTAATAAATATCGGTTCTACATATCGGTTATTGGGCACACAAACATGCAAATAATTGGTATCGGTTATAAAAAATAAAACTAAATATCGGTTGATCACTAATACATTAACTGAGAGAAACTATCATGGATTGAATGAGAGTGTTTTTTTTTACTTTGTGATGAGAACCCAACACAAACACGATTTATTCACTTAGTGTAACCATTTTTACAAGCCGTCAAATGTTTATATAAATGCAGCAGAATAAGCCTTCAAACTGCAGGGAGAATTAACCAGTGCCAAAAGGGGGTTTCATGACCCTTTAAGTATTCAAATGCAGTATAATGTGACACAAGAGTTCAGATGAAAGCTCCACCTCTCACCAGTGATGCAGGACGTCGTTGGTCAGATAGATGAGATGTAGGCGGAGCTCGAAAAGCACCCCATCAGCAGTGATGCGGTTTCTGAGATGTGACGCCATCAGCTCGCAGTGCGGCGGGGTTTTAGCATTACTGAACATCCAGTTCTTTCCAGCCTGAGAACGAGAAAAATAACCAGATAATAACTAATCTGAGGCATATCAGACAGAGCGGGCGTGAGCAAAGCAGGTTTCTCGTACCGATATGGCGTCTTTGGTGCAGGTGTCTATGATGGGCTGCAGCAGGTTATCAAACTCATTCATGTCCAGCTGCGTCTCCGCAAGCAGCTTCTGCATCTGCTGCTCCATCGCCAAAGAGATGGCGGCCGTCACTTGCTCCTGAAACCCCAAAACACATTTACTTAACAGAATATATCAATGTTCAATGATATTGGGTCAGTCAGACTATTTTTGGGTGTGAAACTAAGACTTTTATTCCACAAGGATGACTATAAACGACTATACTATAAAAGACTTCTATGTTTCTATTTCAAACAAATGCAGTTCCTTTGAACTTTTTAATTAAGATTCTGCTTCGATGACGGCAATAAATTAAACTAGATGAGTAAAGTTTGTGAACAAATGTTGATGTTGGCTTGGCAAAGCCTTGTTTGAAAGTTTGAAATGACTATGAAAAACTTTAAAACGTGAAGTTAAGAAAATGTTTCAATTTTGTAGCGCATTGCTAAAATGTTTTGGAACGTTGCGAACATTTTACTAGCACATTTAACATAATAGCATTTTTTTAAATATGATTAAACACATTGCTAGCATTTTACACAGTACTAAGATGTTTTAGCAAAACTGCTAACATGAGTTAATATTGCTAGCATATTTTAGCATTTTTCTAATGTTTTAACATGTTGCTTACATTTTATCACATTGCTAACATGACTCAAACATAATTTAACATTGCTAGCATGAATTAGCATCTTGTCAAAATGATTAAACATGTTGCTAGCCTATTTTAACATCTTCCTAGCATGAATTAGCATCTCGTCAAAATGATTAAACACACTGCTAGCCTATTTTAACATGTTGCTAGCTTGAATTAGCATGTAATCCTGGGACAGTCGTTAAACTCAGCAAATAAACATCTTAAATACTGTATATATAATATTGCAAAAGTTTTGACCCCCTAAATGAAAGTTTATGGGATGTTTCGTAATTGAACTGTCCATTTAACGAAAACTGATAAGTTAGAAAAGATTTAGCAACCAAATGTAGTCTCATTGTGCGTTCACACCAGATGTGAATGAGGCATTAAGCGTGAGTGATTTACATGTTAAGTCAATGTAAAGATGCAAATAGACATCCTGCAAAATTCAGATTTTTCAACTCGCGCGTTTCGCGTGAATCATGCGTTTCACACATCAAAACACCCGAAACACTCAATTCGCAACACGTCTATCACTACCGCCTCATTCACGCGAAACGCGTGAGCTGAAACATCTGAACTTTGGCGAAATTTCGCACTGCGTTAACCAATCAGGAGCTGCTCTAGCAGTGACGAGATTACAACGTAGCAAGCAGATGGAAAATCAGAACAACAATGGAGGACAAAGTCATAGTCGCTGTACAGTATGTGGATACCCGGAGCTGTATGATACTTCTTCATACTTTTACAGAAACAGGAATAAAAAGGATCTTGCTTGGAAGAAATAGATTAATTGACTAAAGACCAAAGATTACCTTTTAGATTTACCCAAAACAAATTATATTTTATGTTGAACCACTAAAGAGATATCAGAGCCAGTGCCAAATGTCAGAAGAACTAGCCTAGTAGAGACTGCTCTCGTCGGTAACATGAGCACTGAGCTCCCGCTGATGGTCTCCGAAATTGTGTAAACACATTTTTAAATAGTCGCTGTCTTCATAAATAAACCACATATTTGAGTTTAAAACAACTAAATTCTCGCCTAAAATACTTTTAAAACTACATTCCATAACACGATAAGTGTAATATTTTGAAAATGATCTAAATCAATGGTGGTTGAAATCACAATGCTGCTTAAACTCAACTGGCAGAAGCACCTCCCATGGGGTGCATAAGCGTCTGTTGTGGAGTTAATTTCACGCACGAATGAAGCGAACAGACTCAAAATGCACGATTTAGACGCGCAAGTCGCGTCTGGTGTGAACACACAGTCTGAAGATGAAGCAGCAGCTTAAATAGTGAATCAGTATGTTACAATATATTCAATTGAGAGTGAGGAATCAAGTGCCGATTTGGGTTGATTTTGGCAGGGTCTGAGCCAGTCGGCCATTATGGTAGGAGACGCTATTGGTTGCCAGGGGCAACGCCTTCAGTACTTCACAGAGGCACGACTAAACATTCCAGAGCACTTTAATTTTTGCGCATTTATTATTTTGGCGAAACAGAGACGGGTCTACGAATACGAGAAAGAAAAGGAAGAAAGTAAACAATGCAAAGAGATAAGGTGAAAGAAAAGCTCACACCAAGCCCAAACAGCGGTATTTGGAGAAGGTCTCAGGCATCCAAAATATCAACCCATACGAGCTCCCTGCAGCAGAATGGCACAGAGACCTGGACCATTACCTCCATGCACATATATGGACATTGTGAATTATATCGTTTTTGGTGTAAATTACTACACAATTCAGGAGTTTAAAGGCACAAGTCTTTGAAAAGTTATGAGGCTTTCTGCTGTGGCTGGGTGCAGGACTTGGTCATCTACAAGCCTCCAGGTACTGAAAACTGCGTTGTACTGGCCAAGGTAAGTTTCTTCTCATGCGTTTTAGCGTGTTGTAATTACACTGCATTTAGCAGACACTTCTTGACCAAAATGACCAAGTAATTAACTGCGACTTTTTCGTTAGTGTTTCGTAAACAGTAGTTTGTAACAAGATGTTCAATGTACACAAACGTTTGCAACATGTTTTGATGTAGGCTAAAGCTGTGTATGTTTAGGTGTTTAGTTGTAATTTGATTTTAGCCCAATGACACAAACTGTACCAGGTTTTTGTGTTGGGGGCTGCAAAGTGGACAAACCAGTTCTGGGTTGGCTAGGATAGTTAAATGTGTGATTGCAAAAGACGTAAATGTCCTGGTTAGATTAAAGCCATATCAACAGTGTGAATGCAAGGTGTATGAGATTCAGACGAGGCTGCAGACTGATGCTGTGTCCATTCCGGTAACCTAAAAAACTGTATTCCATTGTTCCTATGTTATCGTGTGACGTACTGGAGCAGTTTTTAACGCAGCAGTGACTTCCAGGCATTGCGACAAACTCCTCTACTACCGAGTTAACAAAACACGTAAACAATCATGTTTGGCTGCCGGCATCCTGCCAACATGGCGGAGAGGGTGAGATACCGTGACATCGAGGGGAGGGGCTCTGTACCATGATGACAACTCCTCACTCTCAATATTACTGTATTTTAAGTCAAATAAATGCAAGTCTGGCACGCAGAAGATAAAGAACCATCAAAATACGCAAAGTGCCATAGACTTTTCATTGAGGGGGGTGAAAACTTTTGTGCACACACCTGTCTGAGGCTGAGCAGGTGTTGCTCCTGCTGCTGCAGGTTCCACTGGCTCTGCTGGATCAGCTCCTCCACAGATGGCGTGGACGGTGGCGGGAGCATCGTCATCGGCACAGGAACATCTGCCACCTCTTTACCCGGAGGTTTACAGAGCACTGCTAATCACAAGAACACACAGACACAAATCTATAACACATACTGTGTGCCGAGACAAACATCTGTCTGATGGATTTGGGCGAACTGGGAAGCGCTACTGAAAGAGACTTGACTCTCGTTTGACTGGATGTTCCCAGAGCAAAGCCTTTCAGATCAGAGAAACATGCAGGAAATCACTCATGCTGGTTCATTCCCCTCTGATTTTCCATGTCTGGAGAGAATCGCATGAAAAACTTGGGAATAGGAGCTGGGAATGAAGGGAACGAACCCAAAGAAAAACTGCTTGCTTGTGGTTTCCTCGAGATACAAATGAAACTGAAAGCTTGAATCAAGATTTATACGGAATACTTGCATTTGCAAACAAAAGTAAACCAAAATAAAATCAAGCTGCACAAGTTTAAATATCATATATGTAGCAAAAAATAAATAAAAATACCGTGCAGAAAAGTAATGTGCTTACAGTTGCTTACCTAAAAATGTAAGTGAAAATTTACTCTCTTTCAGACCATCCAAGATAAAGATTATTTTGATTCTTCATCTGCACGTATTTGTAGATATGTACTGTAGTAATATCACCACAATGCATGCCGTCAGAATGAGGATCCAACCAGATGATAAACATATAATAATCCACACCACTCCAGTTCATCAATTAACATCTTGAGAAGCAAAAACCTTTGCAATTTTAATAACCAAACCCACCAGCTTCATGCATTTTAACTTTAAACAGCTTCTTCTGGCCAAAATATGATTTCATAATCCATAACGCATCCTCCATCCCCTGTTATCTCACATCAAAATCCACCCATATATCTGTCTGGGACTGTTTTCTTTTGTAAACGTCGCTTGATCTGTGCAGATTTCTCTCCTGATTCAGACGAGATGACTTAGATTAAAAACGCATTAATGATGGATTTGTTTCTTACAAACACAAAACTTTTCTCAAGATGTTAACTGATGGACTTTTGTGGATTATTCTGATGTATTTATCAGCTGTTTGGACTCTCATTTTGACGGCACCCATTCACTGCAGAGGATCTGTTGGTGACCAAGTAATTAAAAATGCTAAATTTCTCCAAATCTGATGAAGAAACAAACTCATCTACATCTAGGTTGGCCTGACGGGGAGAACATCTTCAGCTAATTATCATTTTTGTGTGAACTATTCTATTAATTCATGGTTCAAATCCCTAAATATGTGAAATATTAAGAGTGATGGTTGGCAAACACCACCAAAAAGTTTTTCGCATCTGTATTTGAAAGTTTCAACCAATTACACAAGTTGATATCTGTCTGAGAAAACGAAAGCCATGACATAACCTGACAAATTAAATATAATAAAAAAGCGTTTCAAACACTAATGATGCAGAAGAACTGGCAAAATGAACCATTTCTGATCATCTGTCTAATAAATACCTTCCATTTTATATTCATCATCATGAGAGCCAGAATCTACGAAGGAGAGAAGCACACCTTAAAGACGAACACATTCACAATACAACAGGCAAATCTAGCTGTAAATGTACATCACAAAAGCCCCGTGTTAAAGAAATGAAATAAAACTAAAATAAACTTCTAATGTAAGACTAAAAATGTATTGACCGCTAACTGAAATAAGCTTCAGTTTAAGCACCAAGTTTACAACAAATAAATATCCTTACTAAAAACTAAAACAGAACCAAGCCTAAAATTTAAACAATATAAAACAAACCTAAACAAGTAATATTTAAAATAAATTAAAGATAATAATAATAATAAAACCCCAAAATTAGTAAAATTACAATTAATAATAATTAACTGTCACTCACGTTTTTGAACATATACTTGAAAGTGCATGATCCAAACCTATACATTTACAATATATGACTGAAAATATGTTGTTTTTGGTGATATTGATGTACCATTTTCATGGTAATGCAAAGTTTGAATTTAAAATGGGTTTCAAAGCATGAATTTTGAGATTTTATGTTTTCAAATGATATATCATTTCTGATGATTTCTAAAGTGTGATAGAGAACAAGGCAACAAAGAAGACTGTTTTTTCAGATCAGAACTAATTTTGAACAAAAAAGATGGTAAAATATATATTTAGGAGTCTGAGACCTTTCCAACGACATATAGTTTATAATGATTAGATTAGGATTTAATTGTAATATAGTGAAGTAAACGTAGGGGGCCCACCGAGGGGCCAGATGGCAGTTAACAGGTTAAATTATTAATAATAGTAATAATAATATTAAATTCACAGAAATAAATGTGTCTTGTGCTCTGCAGCGGTTCATTCACGTACGCTGCTGCTGTTCGATGGCCAGTTTGTATCTGTAGTAGCCGAAATAGTCCCCTCCGAACAGAAAGGAGAACTTGGGGTTGTCCTTCTGCTTCTCCATGGTCATCTTCTCAAACTCTGGGCCGTTTCGGGCCACAAACTGAGCCAGTTTATCAATGACATTACGCAGCTCTTGATCTGATGGGAAAAATCAAAGAGAAATACAATACACAAAATAAATACATAGTATATTTTATTTTATTATATATCAACTGTGCACAGTTTTAGTGTAGTAAATATAGTGTAGTGTAGTGTGTAGTGTTGGTCAACATTGGCATCTAACGTTACTGTAAAAGCTTCATATGTAAATTTACAAATACTAAAGCTGCAAACTTTCCAAAACACTACATTTATGTCACTGCAAAAACTTTTGGCCATGACTGTAGAGTCAATATAACCTAACCCAGCACATAAATACTAATCTTATGTGACAACCGTGTGTTTACTAGTGAGGTTTTGGTGAATATAATATCAGTTTACGGTTACCTTCTGGTGGAGTGGAAATATCCATTATTCTCACGATTACTCGATGTTATTAGACCAGGAAGTCATTTATAACACGCGAAACAAAATAGCCCGCTATTAAACGGACGCGACCATTATGTTAAAAGGGTTGTGTTGTGTTTCAGTTCAAGATGAAGCGACAGGAAACTGAACCCGTGACGACTTCCTGCGATGCGTGATGTGCGCACGCGCTCTGGAGACGTTCGGAAGGGCCGTGACGTCACAGCGTCGCCTGCCGTCGGGAGGCTAGACGCCTCATTGGCGTCAACACGTCAACGTCGCCGCCATATTGGAGCGGGCAACTCTAATAACTCTCACATCAGGACAGAAGAAAACATTACCTGACTCATCGACAGATTGGACACCTACAAACCGTCACACGATAATAAAAACAGACTCCGAAGTGCTGATCTGAATCAACAGAGTCGCGAACAGACTCCGAAGTCCCGGTCTGAATCAACAGAGTCGCGACAGGCTCCAAAGTCCCGATCTGAATCAACCGAGTCGCGAACAGGCTCCGAAGTGCCGATCTGAATCAACAGAGTCGCAAACAGGCTCCGAAGTGCCGATCTGAATCAACCGAGTAGCGAACAGGCTCCGAAGTCCCGAGCTGAATCAACAGAGTCGCGAACAGGCTCCGAAGTCCCGATCTGAATCAACCGAGTAGCGAACAGGCTCCGAAGTCCCGATCTGAATCAACAGAGTCGCGAACAGGCTCCGAAGTGCCGATCTGAATCAACAGAGTCGCGAACAGGCTCCGAAGTCCCGATCTGAATCAACCGAGTCGCGAACAGGCTCCGAAGTCCCGATCTGAATCAACCGAGTAGCGAACAGGCTCCGAAGTGCCGTTCTGAATCAACCGAGTCGCGAACAGGCTCCGAAGTGCCGATCTGAATCAACCGAATCGCAAACAGGCTCCAAAGTGCCGATCTGAATCAACAGAGTCGCGAACAGGCTCCGAAGTGCCGATCTGAATCAACCGAGTCGCGAACAGGCTCCGAAGTCCCGATCTGAATCAACCGAGTCGCGAACAGGCTCCGAAGTGCCGATCTGAATAAACCGAGTCGCAAACAGGCTCCAAAGTGCCGCCCAACATACATGGAAAAACAAACCACTGTTGTGTGTGTGTGTGTGTGTACATGTATATTATACTTAAGGAGCTCATTAATTAAACACAATTTGGAACTCATGTCCACAATATTTTTGTGTTGAGTCATTAGTTGTGTCTTAATTTGATTAATAATTAGTATTTTAAAATTACATTTCAATTTTTTTTATTTTTACTCTTTATATTACTATTAATTTATTCTTCATTTTTATCTATTCTGTATTATTCCACCCTTTATATTACATATTCTTCTTGCTACTATTAACCTATTGTTGTTCAGTTATTCATTATGGTATTATTCATATTATACATAGAATTTAATAAATCTATTGTCTCTCATATGTTATTGTACCATTGTACTCGCTTTTCATATTATTCACTTTACTTTAAGTTGTACTACATATACTTTTTAATATAACATATCACTTTTAATATATTTCTACTGTGCACTGTATCAGTGCATATTTTCATTTTCACTGGATCCATGAGGCCATCAGTTATATGTGTTAACACTTTGTGTTATTATTTGTTGTATTCTTCTGTTGGCTAAAGTGCTATCAAAATGAAAAGCAGACTTCAAGTCTGTGATTTGTATTTACTTGTTTTATTACATTTTCTCAACTATAGTAAATTATTAGTGTTTAAAGATGTAATATTTAGGTTTTATCCCAGTACTTCAAAGGGAATGGGCACAAGAAAGAGAGAAAAAAAAGGAAAGAAAAATGTTGCAAATGAACACAGAGAAAGAAATAAAACAACTACATATCATGTAATGTACATTCAAATTACATTACATGAATATGTTACAGTTATACTAAATTAACAGATTTGTAAAACAAAAAAAACAACGAAATCATCAAGTGAGACAAATGTGAGCTTTCAATTAAAAATTTTCCAAACATAACTTAACAACTGGAGGCAAAGTTTTTTTAACTGTTTTTTATCCTCTGAAATTGGTTGGTAAGTGAGAACGTTATGGTGTTTTTATTCAGTAAAAACCGCAGCTCCCCCGTTTACTTTGATTTGTTTTAAGGCAGTCTTGCCCTCACTAACATGGCGGACGCGTTGACGTATCGCGGCAACGGCTCAAAGCGGCCAATGAGGCGTCTAGGTATTTATATGTCTATGGTTTTTGACACTTTAACGCCGTCGATGACAACCGAGAAACTGGCATTCTAAGTAATGTATTATATTTAAGTTAGTCATGTTCGCTACTGTTTTCTGGCAAATTAGCTTTTTGAAATTGAGTCAATAGATTGAATGGTTTTTCTATCATGCAAAAAAAAAAAAAAAAAATCAGCATATCGAATGAATCAAACAGTATGTGTGATGCAAGTTAGTATGTTTGGGAAAATAATAACTCATCACTGATTTCACCTCTAGCACTCTCTAAACTAATTATATTGCCACTTTTAGACCTGCACTCTTTTCATTTACTAATTGCTTTTCTAAAAAAAAAAAAAAAAAAAAAAAAAAAAAAAAAAAACCTATTCTTTTTGTATTCTATCGGTTTTCTTTTCATTTATTATACAACCCTTGCTATTTCTGGGTCCTATTGATCTGAGTGCTCTGTTAGGTTTATATTCAGTGAACATTTCTGCTATGTATTTAGGACCTAGGGCATTGATTGATTTATAAACGAGTAAAAGTACTTCAAAATCCACCCTAAATTTAACTGGAAGCTAGTGTAAGGACCTGAAGACTATAATGATTTATTTACTGCTTTGACATGACTACTGAAACCTGTATCTGTACCTGAATTCCTGACTTGATTTTTTAGTTTTTAGACTAGAGTCAAGGTATGCATTCACCTTGAGAACTTCATCTTTGTTTCCAAATGCAATTTTAGTAAGACTTTGGTTTTCTTTAACTAGAAGCTTAACTGTTAATTTCATTCACATAGAGACACATTATAACATGCATGATTAAGATGAACAAGGTAAATAAAAAGTAAATTTTACAAAATCACACACAAATAATAATTACAATAACTACATAAATATGTGGAATAAAAAAAACACAAATAATAATTATAACTACATAAATATGCAGAATAAAAAAAATCTATATAAGCTTTCTGGACCCCCCCCAAAAAAGTAGTATACTTTTAGGGATCTGGGTCATTTTTGACCCATGAGGAAAATATTTGTTATAAAATTCGCGGGAAGGAGAAAGGGTAAATATTAAATTGTCACATAGTAAATTCTAATTAAATAAGCCAAATGATGTCAGACATTGAGCTCCATTACCCCTAAAAAAATCCTGTTTTCAGACAAAATCTCAACACCTTACATATATTTATATATTCCACTTAAAAAAAAAAAAGTTACATCCCCCTTTCAGAATCTACAAAAAGTTAATTATTTTACAAAAATAAGAGGGATCGTACAAAATGCATGTTATTGTTTAATTAGTACTGACCTAAATACGATTTTTCACATAAAAGAGGTTTATATTTTATTTTAGCTTTATTTGACAAGGACAGTGACCATCAATAATTAAGAAATAAAATTATTTTGCTTCTGCAGTCCCTGCACTGATTATGTCACCCAAAAAATATAAAGAATTAATCAATACATTTTATTTACATACTCTAAAATACACATACCATTCACACGATACCTTAAAAAAAAAAAAAAAACCATCTGCTTAAAAGTTATACAGAACCAACAAATCAATATCAGCTCACTCATACAATCCAACTTTCAAACAAAATGACAAACAATGAATCAGTAAGGTCATAATACAAACAAAGATAATGTAAGCATACAGACAAGTAGCCCTAATCATTTAGTCAGACCGAAACCATACAACCTCATATACATAACATAAAATCTCATACCAGCAGAGCAGAAATGACAAGACAGCAGCAGAGTTTAGTTCATAAAACTAATGTTGACAATGCTGACTCTCAGTTAACCACTTCAAGTAAAACGTAAAGGAAACATACGCATTGAAATTTGTAATGCAAGTTGGGATGGAGTTCCACTCTCAAGTAGCCCTAACTGAAAACACTTTTTGACTAAAGCACTTTTTCTAAAAGGGACTATGCCATCACCTCTTTTTACAATTCTTGTTAATCTGTAACCAGACGGTGATAGGTTTACAAACTGGTTCAATACAGGAGGAGCCAGTCCATGTGTGATTTCATACAGAAGACAAATTACAAATTTCCCAACATAAAATATTGTATTTTTTATTGTAAAATATAGTCCAGAAGAGAAAATAGTTGAATTTATAAAATGACCTTGTTCAAAAGTTTACATACACTTCACTCGTAATGTGTTTTTACCTGAATGATCAACAGATGTTTTTTTTTTTTTTTTGTGTAGTGATAGTTTATCATGAGTCCCTTGTTTGTTCTGAACAGTTAAAACTGTCTGCTGTTCTTCAGAAAAATCCCTCAGGTCCCACACATTATTAGTTTTTCCAGCATTTTTGTGTATTTTAACCCTTTCCAGTAGTAACTGTATGATTTTGAGATCTATCTTTTAACAGTGAGGACAACGAAGGGACCCACATGAAACTATTACAGAAGGTTCAAATGCTCATTGATGCTCCAGAAGAAAAAAAAAACATGAATTAAGAGCCGGGGGTGAAAAAAAAAAATCCCAAAATGGAGACAATGACCGTATTTTATCACAAACAACATTTTCCAGTTGTCACTCAGAGTCTTCCTTAAGGTCTAGCTCATCTAATGCAACGGCAACACAAGGACCCAGTTCTGACTGTCACTTGAAGGAGGTTGCAATACAGACTCAGGCAGATGGATTAATTTACACATAGTCTTCTAGTAGGTTTACATAATCTGATATTTCAGGCCAGCCAGACTATTTTGTGTGGGGTGTACCTCAGGGTTATAGTTTAGGACCAAAACTTTGTTCTTGTTCTCAGAGAAATGTTTTTGGGTTAACCTCACAAAACCTGTCAAGAACATGTCTAGATCATATTTCTCATTCGATTTCTTTGGGGTGTACCTCAGGGTTATGGTTTAGGACCACTTTCGTTCTTGTTTTGCAAAAAATGTATTTGGGACAAGAACAAATCCAAGTCATATATCATATTAAAATCAAAATGTTATTAGTTTGTTTTTTTAACTATTTTCATGACATTTAAGCACATTTTGCTACAAACTCCCATTACCGCAATGCAAAAAACCTGGGAAGACCTGGACACATTTTTGTGAGATGCACCGATTTAAGCTGTCAATTGATTCAGGCATGGCTGCCGTTGGTCCATCACTGGGCATGACGTACGTGGACCCCACCCCAAAAGCAACCACAACCATCAAGAGTGAGTACACAATATGAACTACACGCTTTACGTCTGAATAACCCTGAACACATTAATATTTCTTCCATGTTAATGTTATGATCGCATAGCCCTACCATTTCTGCACTCAACAACATGTCGCGGCAGCAGTTAGATCTCACTAGAGTATTCATTGACTCCACCAGACGTCATTACATGTCAGTGATTGAGTCACTAGGACACGCTGATTATAAATACACCACACTAGAGGATACTAAAGAGGTAAGAATTCGACAGGGAACGAAAATGAGGCTGTGAGGGTTAGACGTTCAATGATTGTTGTTTATATATCAAAATGTTTTTAGATTTCTTCAATATCTTTAGTGTTTATAAGCAGGACTTTTTTTTCCTTCTAGTTTATTAGTGCTCACAGGCGACCCAAGACCCACGCTATAGAGGAAGTTCTAGAGGAAATGAGAGACTATCATTAGTTGAATGAACAGATGATCAACATTTTGGATACATAGTCTACAAATCATAAACGGACAAAATCTTTCAAATCATTGTTGATGGAATAAGGTGCCTAAATAAACCAGCATTTTTCAGTATTTGTTGTATTTCACTTCAATCATTCATAAATGAAAGTTTGTATAAACACGGTGCCCTTTTCAAAGCATCTTTATTTTGCTTGTACAGTCTCTGGGATAAATCAAAGGAAACATTTGCAATGACGTTGACACCTCTGTAAGTTACAATATGATGCTTGGATGAATTTTTCCACTTTCAATAAAACTAAACAAGGGCAATATAAAATGTCCAACCAAATGTGAAAAACAGCTTTATGACATCTACAGGAAAAATACAGACCACGTGTGATGGGTGATCACTCTGTGCTGGAGGGATCCTGTGGGTCTCTGCTTACTGAGGATTAAAAAGAAAAAAACAAAACAATTTATACTTGGTCATAATTAATACAGAGTTTAATTATTAGGGTTAATAGTTTGAATAAACCCGTAACCCTAATTATTAGCATCAATATTAGTGATGATTGACTGGGCAAACAGGCTTCTGCTAACATTAGGATCTCCATTTTACAAAGACAAAGACCTTTTTCTCGTGCTTTCATCTTTGTGGCAAAATCGTTGCTTTTGTTTTTCCTGAAGTTCATGTACGGGTCATCCAAAGAGACTCCCACTCCTTTATACTGGTCCCACTTGTCCCGGATGTCTCCTCCTTTGATGGGGTCTTGAATGCCCTGTTCTTTAGCACCAAGACCTCCTGATCCGCTCCAGCCTGCAGGATGAACAGGTGAAGAGTTAGTGCTGCATCAACAGAAAGAGTGGTTCATGCAGTGTTCATTGATCACTTACCCATCTTCATGAGCATCTGATAGCCCTTGTTTTCTTCGCCCAACCTGAGGTCGGCTGGTAACGTAGCAGGGCCTGAACCCAAACCAGATGTGGAGCTGCAGAGAGACCATATATCATGTAAATCATTATTTTATTTATTGTATCAGTTTATTTACATTTATTAGGTGAATTAATCATTATCAGGCAAAATCTGCATTCATTTTTATGCATTTCTTAAATTTTTTTATAAATGTTATTTTTATGTCAGAGAATTTCACAAAATAAAAAAAGTCACACTCTTTAAAAAAAAATTTTTAAATAATCAAAATTATAAAACACAATAAAACTAAATAATCTATAAAATATTAAAATATCAAAACAAACATAAAATAAAAAAACTGGTGCAGACAGGATCACACGCACACAAAAAAAAAATCTGCTTTTCAAATGCGAACTGGATTTGGGTAACAAAGCAGATCATCTTACGGTGGCGTTGGACTGCGTGATTTTACAGTGTGAACATGCTTGTCTGGAGATCGTGACTTAGAGCGAGATCTGGTGCGACTTTGGGACCCGGATCTGGACTGACTCCTGCTTCTCCGGGAGAAAGTCAAAAATTAGTGATTTTTTTTTTATTTTTTATAAAAACAGTGCAACAAATAAAATACATGATCAAATCATAAAATATCAAATAAACGTAACAAAAAAAACTGATGCAGACAGGGTCACAAAAAAAATGTTCAAATGCGAACTGGATTTGGATAAAAGCAGAATATCTTACGGTGGCACTGGACTGCATGATTTTGCAACGTCAAGATGCTTGTCTGGAGATCGTGATCTGGAGTGACTACGGGTCGTGGATCTGGAATGATTCCTGCTTCCCCAGGAGAAAGTCAAAAATGTGCGAAACAATTATAAAAACACAATTATACAAATAAAATAAACAAAAAAATATATAACAAAAGCAGATCATCTTACAGTGCCGTTGGACTGCAAGATTTTGCAGTGTCAAGATGCTTGTCTGGAGATTGTGACTTGGAGCCAGATCTGGAGCGACTTCGGGACCCAGATCTGGAATGACTCCTACTTCTCCAGGAGGTGGTCAAAAATATGTAAGAAAAAAAAAGAGAATAAATAAATAAAAACACATTAAAACTGATAGAATAAGCTATGATATAAACAAATGTAACAAAAAAAACTGATACACACAGGTTTACAAAAAAAAAGTGCTTTTCAAATGCGAACAGGTTTTGGGTAACAAAAGCAGATCGTCTTACGGTGGTGTTGGACTGCAAGATTTTGCAGTGTCAAGATGCTTGTCTGGAGATTGTGATCTGGAGCAGGAGCGACTTTGGGACCCGGATCTGGAGTCACCCCTGTTTCTCCAGGAGAAAGTAAAAAAAGAAAAATTTTATTTTAAAAATACAATTTACACTAATAAAATATGCAATCAAATAATAAAATCAAAATAAATAAAAACTGATGCAAACAGGATAACAAAACAAAAAAATTCATTTTCAAATGGGAACTAAATTTGTAACAACAGTAGATCGTCTTACGGTGGTGTTGGACTGCGTGATTTTGCAGCTTCAAGATGCTTGTTTGGAGATTGTGACTCTGAACGAGATCTGGATTGGGATCGATTTCGTGACCCGGATCTGGAGTGACTCCTGCTTCTCCTAAGAAAGTAAAAAATGTATTAAAAAAAATAGTAATAGAGAATAAATAAATAAAAACACAGTAAAACAAATAAAATAAGCTATTAAATAAACAATGTAACGAAAACAACAAAATTACAAAAAAAAGGGCTTTTCAAATGAGAACTGAATTTGTAACAAAAGCAGATTGTCTTACGGTGGCGCTGGACTGCGTGATTTTTCAACATCAAGATGCTTGTCTGGAGATTGTGATCTGGAGCGACTTCGGGATCTGGATCGAGAGTGACTCCTGCTTCTCCGGATGAAGTCAAAAATGTGTAATTTTTTTAAATAAAAATACAATTTAAACAAATAAAATATACGATCAAATAATAAAATATCCCAAAAAAATTATGCAAACAGGATAACAATACAAAAAAGGGCTTTTCAAATGTGAACTGAATTTGTAACAAAAGCAGATCGTCTTACGGTGGCACTGGACTGCTAGATTTTACAACGTCAAGATCCTTGTCTGGAGATCTTGATCTGGCGCGATGTCTGTAACGGGAGCGACTTCGGGACCCGGATCTGGAGTGACTCCTGCTGCTCCAAGAGAAAGTCAAAAATGTGTAAAAAAAAATAGTAAGAGAATGAATAAAATAAAAAAATACAGTGAAACAAATTAAATAAGCTATCAATTAAAAAAATTAACAAAAAAAAAACTGATGCAGCCAGGATAACAAAAAAAAGTGCTTTTCAAATGCAAACTGAATTTGTAACAAAAGCAGATTGTCTTACGGTGGCGCTGGACTGCGTGATTTTGCAACGTCAAGATGCTTGTCTGGAGATCGTGATCTGGCACGATGTCTGTAGCGGGAGCGACCTCGGGACCCGGATCTGGAGTGACTCCTGCTGCTCCGGGAAAAAGTAAAACATTTGTAATTTTTTTTAATTAAAATACAATTTAAACAAATCAAAAATACTATCAATTAATAAAAAATTTTTTTTTTAAACGCCACAAACAGGATAACAAAACAACAAAAAAATGCTTTTCAAATGTGAACTGAATTTGTAACAAAAGCAGATCATCTTACGGTGGCGCTGGACTGCGAGATTTTGCAGCGTGGCGACGCTTATCTGGTGATCGTGATCTGGCACGATGTCTGGAGCGGGATCGACTTCGGGACCCGGATCTGGAGCGACTCCTGCTCCTCCGGGACAAAGTAAAAAATGTGTTCAACAACAATGTCAAAGCAGATATATTTTTGGGATGCTTAGAGCGAGATCTGGAGTAGGAGCGAGAACGAGAGTGAGATCTGGAGTAGGAGCGAGAGCGGGATCTGGATCGGGATCTGGACCGAGAGTATTTGGAAGATCTGGAGCTAGAACTTGAGATAGATCGCCCTCGGCTGCATGACCGGCTGCCCGAAGGACTCCGTGTGCTGCAAAAAAAAAATTAATTACATGAAATATTACTGAGGAAAGAATGGGAATTACTTTTTTTTTTTTTTGGTTGCATCTAAATTCAGATGTTATTTTTGAATTAAAAGTTTAATAAATAGTATTTATTAATATTTATAATATCTTTATAATATCTTTATATTTTCAGTTTTCATTTGAATTTTAGTTTAAAGTTTTACCAATGTTGGGTTTTGTATTTAAATATATTAAGAAATATATTAAGAAATATATTAGATTTTATTTTTCTTCATCATTCATTTAAATTTTAGTTTTCATTATTTTTTTAAATTTTTATTAGTTTGTATATTTATATACAGTTTTTATTTCAGATTTCAGCTAAGTATACTATTATGGCATTTATTTGTATTTAAAAAAATAATTCTAGATTTTAAATTTAATGTTAAAATTGTAGCCGTTATGTTCTGTAGGTTTTTTTTTTAGCATATACTGTATTTATGTCCATTTTAGTTGTAATGATTTCAGCTTTCATTTTAATTTTAGTTTTAAGTTATGTCTAAATTATGTTGTGTTTTGTTGTTTTTATATTTATATTTAACATGTTTTTTTATTTATTAATATTTTGAATTAGGTTTGATTTTCTGCTTTCATTTAAATTTTTGTTTTCACAAAATTAGCTGAATTGTCTTTAAAATTATTTAGGTTTTGTATTTATATCTATTTTATTCATTTTATTTCAGTTTTAGCAATTTTTGCACACTATTAAAGTAATTTAGCTTTTATTTTAGTTTCAGAAATTCTGTTGTGTTTTTGTTTTTATTAGTTTTTTTTATATTAAGCTTTAATTTCAGTTTTAGTCTTAGTAATTTTAGCACTTCAACTTATTTTCAACAGTTTCCCTTCCTTTCATTGCAAAAACACTTGAACGAGCTGTGATCAACCAAGTCTCTGCATTTCTCACACAGAACCACCTTGAAAGCAACCAATCTGGCTTCAGAAGTGGACATTCAACTGAGACTGCCTTGCTCTCAGTTGTTGAAGCTCTAAGACTGGCAAGAGCGGAATCCAAATCTTCAGTACTTATCTTGCTTGATCTGTCCGCTGCTTTTGACACGGTTAACCACATGATCTTCCTATCAACCCTACTGGCAAAAGGCATCTCAGGAACCACACATCAATGGTTTGAGTCTTACCTATCAGATAGGTCCTTCAAAGCATCTTGGAGAGGTGAGGTGTCCCAAGTCACAACATCTAACTACTGGGGTACCTCAGGGCTCAGTTCTTGGACCACTTCTCTTCTCTGTCTACATGGCATCATTAGGTTCTGTCATTCATATACATGGCTTTTTCATACCACTGCTATGCTGATGACACTCAACTCTACATCTCATTCCATCCTGATCATCCGACGGTAGCTGCTCGCATCTCAGCCTGTCTAACAGACATTTCTTGCTGGATGATGGACCATCACCTTCAACTCAACCTTGCCAAGACAGAACTGCTTGTGGTTTCAACAAAACCATCGTTTCATCACAGTTTCACTATCAAGTTAGGCACATCAACCATAACTCCTTCAAAAACAGCTAGAAGCCTTGGAGTTATGATTGATGATCAGCTGACATTCTCAGACCACATTGCTAAAACTGTCCCATCCTGCAGATTTGCTTCTTTCAACATCAAGAAGATTAAGCCCTTTCTTTCGGAACATGCTGCACAACTCCTTGTTCAAGCTCTTGTTCTGTCCTGGCTGGACTATTGCAGTGCTCTCTTGGCAGCCCGTTCTATAAAACCTTTACAATAAATCCAGAATGCAGCAGCAAGATTCATTTTTAATGAGCCAAAAAGAATACACATCACACATCTGTTTATCAATTTGCACTGGCTTCCAATAGCTGCTCGTATAAAATTCAAGCCATTGATGTTTGCCTACAAAACCACCACTGGCTCTGCACCCCATTTACCTAAATTTGTTACTTCAGACTTAGGAGCCCTCTAGAAGCTTGCATTCTGTAAGTGAACGCAGCTTGATTGTGCCATCCCAAAGAAGCACAAAGTTACTTTTATGGACTTTTAAATTAAATGTTCCCTCCTGGTGGAATGACCTTCTCAACTCAATCCGAGCAGCTGAGTCCTTAGCCATCTTCAAGAATTGACGTAAAACCCATCTCTTCCATCTTTGACCCTCTACTTTTAGCACTCTCTACTCTAAAAAAAACAATCTAACTACCTTTATAATATTTTTTTTGTATTCTATTTTCATTTATTATACATTTATATATAAAAAAAGACCTCTAACACTAGCTTGCTCTATTCTTTTTCTATTCTATCGGTTTTCTTTTTATTTATTATATTATTTAAAAGCCCTTGCTACGTGTACGGTGTTTAAACTAACTGAGACTGGTTATACCACTTGTATATCATTGCTCTCTTGCGGTTTTTGATTGCTTCCATTGTCCTTATTTGTAAGTCGCTCTGGATAAAAGCATTTGCTAAATGACTAAATGTAAATGTTAATGTAAATACAATATTAGAACAGATCATTTCTTCCACACCTGTTGCGTTTGTCCCGTTCCTTTTTTTTCCGCCTCGCTCGCATTTTGGCCCGGAAGAATTCATACAGACCATTCTGTTCCCAACCCTCACTGGAAAAATTATCAATTTCATATCATTGCAAATTAAATATTGAATAAATACAGTGAAACAATCAAAAAACAACAACTCAAGACCAGTCACATTGGTGTTCACCTGTTTCTTGGTCTGTCGTGAGATGGTGGGATGTAAAACGCCTCCACCGCAGCCAGCACACGGTCACTGGGAGGCTTTACGGGCAGCAGACGGAGGTCTTTGGGGTCCAGAGGCTTAAAATCATAATCTTCAAGCTATTGGTAAGACAAAGTTTAATGTTACATTTGAGACTGTCAAAAACAAGCATCTACTTCCCAGCTGACATCGAATGTAAAATAACCTTCACAAGTGGCACCATAAGTCCTGCAGGAAGGTCGTAGTAAGGCTCATCGGGCACCAGGCTGGGGTCATCCTGATTTACGTGAGAAGGGCTCTGACGATGTTTGTGTGACCGCTCATGTGACCGCTCGTGTGACCGCTTTTGTGACCGCTTGTGTGACCGCTTGTGTGACCGCTTGCGTGACGCCTGACCATTATAGCCATGAGGAGGCGACCCGGAATCAGGATGCTGATGTCCACCATACAGAGGAGAATCAGATATCCCAGGAGAAGGAGTCCTCTGGTTTGAGTGGTGATGAGGCGGCGAACTGATCTCTGGTGAAAAGAACAATATATAATATATATTACTGTATTTTCCATACTATAAGTCGCACTTTTTTCATAGTTTGGCTGGTCCTGCGACTATATTATAGTCAGGTGCGACTTATTTATCAAAACCGAGAGAAAGAAACTAAGAGAAAACATTACCGTCTACAGCCGTGAGAGGGCGCTCTATGCTGCTCACTGCTCCTGTAGTCTCCACTGAAATCATAGAGCTCCCTCTCGCGGCTGGAGACGGTAATGTTTTCTCTTGGTGCTTGGTTCTAAATAAATGCGACTTATAGTCCAGTGCAACTTATACATGTTTTTTTCCTCATATTTTTGGACTGATGCGACTTAGGTGCAACTTATATTCCGAAAAATACAGTATGTCTGACATAAAGCAAGGACTAACCTGAGAATTTAAATCCTCCTTTTGGCAATTTATTTTTCTACCGTAACATTCTATGGGTTTTTAGAATTTTTTTAAACTTTCAAAACGATCTTACACCATTTGAATGTTTTGTATAAAATAAAACATGCTCAACGAAAAATCTAAAAACTATTTGCCTAATTTAAGATGACTTTTTTAGAGCAAAACAACTTTTTATTTGTGTGTTGGTTTTCAATTTTTTTTCTAATTAATTCAAGAATTTCAAGACTACAGAACTACAATAGTTACTGTTATTAATATTCAAAACAGTATTTTATCATTTCATTCGTGAATAGTAAACCTCAGTAACGCAACATATTTCTATTACAATACCGTAAAATAAATAACTGTACTGTAAAATAAAAATGAGCAAAAAATTTGATCTCAACTGAAGTATTAAAGGGTTAGTTCGCCCAAAAATGAAAATTATGTCATTAATAACTCACCCTTATGCTGTTCCAAACATGTAAGGCCTCCTTTTATCTTCAGAACACGGTTTAAGATATTTTAGATTTAGTCCGAGAGCTCTCAGTCCCTCCATTGAAGCTGTGTGTACGGTCTACTGTCCATGTCCAGAAAGGTAAGAAAAACATCATCAAAGTAGTCCATGTGACATCAGAGGGTCCGTTGGAATATTTTGAAGCATCGAAAATACATTTTGGTCCAAAAATAGCAAAAATTAAGATTTTATTCAGCATTGTCTTCTCTTCCGTGTCTGTTGTGAGAAAGAGTTCAAATCAAAGCAGTCTGGATATCTGGTTCACGAACGAATCATTCAGTTCACCAAATCGAACTGAATCGTTATAAACGGTTCGCATCTCTAATACGCATTAATCCACAAATGACTTAAGATGTTAACTTTTTTAATGAGGCTGACACTCCCTCTGAGTTCAAACAAACCAATATCCCGGAGTAATTCATGTACTCAAACAGTACATTGACTGAACTGCTGTGAAGAGAGAACTGAAGATGAACACCGAGCCGAGCCAGATAATGAACAAAACATTGACTCGTTCACGAGTCAAGAACCGTTTCTGTCAGACGTGTCCGATTCGTGAACCGAGGAGCTGATGACACTGCGCATGTGTGATTCAGCGTGAAGCAGACCGACACAGAGAGCGTCTGAACCGAACTGATTCTTTTGGTGATTGATTCTGAACTGATTCTGTGCTAGTGTTATGAGCGCGGGTAAACCGAAGGCTTTCAGTCATCCCCAATGACGCCATTACGTCGAGCGCAAAAGAACCTGTGAACCGTTTACTTCAACCGGTTTATTGAATCGAACTGTCTGAAAGAACTACTGGTGATCCGAACACCGATGCAACCGGTTCTTCACTCGTGAACGAGTCAGTCTATTGTTCGTTATCTGGCTCAGCTCGGTGTTCATCACAGCAGTCCAGTCAGTGTACTGTTTGAGTAAATGAATTACTCCGGGATATTGGTTTGTTTGAACTCAGAGGGAGTGTCAGCCACATTAAAAAAAGTTAACATCTTAAGTCATTTGTGGATAAATGCGTATTAGAGATGCGAACCGTTTAAAACGATTCAGTTCGATTTGGTGAACTGAATGATTCATTCGCGAACCGGATATCCAGACTGCTTTGATTTGAACTCTCTCTCACACAGACACGGAAGAGAAGACAATGCTGAATAAAGTCGTCATTTTTGCTATTTTTGGACCAAAATGTATTTTCGATGCTTCAAAAAATTCTAACCGACCCTCTGATGTCACATGGACTACTTTGATGATGTTTTTCTTACCTTTCTGGACATGGACAGTATACCGTACACACAGCTTCAATGGAGGGACTGAAAACTCTCAGACTAAATCTAAAATATCTTAAACTGTGTTCCAAAGATAAAAGGAGGCCTTACATGTTTGGAACAGCATAAGGGTGAGTTATTAATGACATAATTTTCATTTTTGGGCGAACTAACCCTTTAATTAATACTTTTTTAAGAATGGCAAAATTACGCTAATAATAAAATACACCAACATTAATATTTACTGCCATCTTAATTTTTTTTCAAACATAAAAACTTGTATTTACGCAATACAGGATGGGATAACAATAATGTGTATAAATACAGGAAAAAATTTTTTTTTTTTCATGAAATCATAATTTTTGACTCAAGTAGTTTTGCCGATTAAAAAAAGCAGAGGTCTCACCTCCAGGGAAGTCTTCCTGTTGGTAGTCGAATCGATGCGGCTGATACGACGACTGTTCGAAGGGATGCCGTGGAGGAAACTCGTCCTGCATGAAGTGTCCGAAGTTGTGTGGTGGTGGTGGCTGCTGAGGAGGAGGGAAGGGCCAGTGGCCCCATGGTGATGCTTGATCCGGCTGGCTACTCCAAGGTGGTTGGTTGAACTGACCGCTCCAGGGGCCTGTGGAGCCCCCGTCCCAAGGGCTGCTCCAGTTCCACATGCCCCCATTGCTGTTCCAGGGGGGCCAGGGGGGCGGGGCTTGATACGGGTCGAAAGGCGGCTGGAGGCAGAAACATATATTAGCATCAGTGCTGGATTGAATTATAATAATAAAAATAAACCTTTAAGAAGGTCAAAGACAAATATTTTTATCTGAAAACAATGCAAAAAAAATTACACTGCAATAGGTGTCTATTTGATTTTTATTTGGAAAATAAACTCTAATCCATTACTAATTTAAAATAAAGTATGAAAATAGTAATTAGTAATCTATTGCATTACTTTTCTGATTACATTTAGATAGGGCTGGGCAATAAACCGATAACGATAATTATCACACAATATAAATTCTCTCGATAAACGATAACAAGAGTTCGATAAATGTTTGGAATATAAATTTCCTCAAACCATAAGAAGAGTTCGATAAATGTTCAATATAATGTTTATGAGGCAAAGGTGAAATGACAAAGCGCTAGTCGTTCGTGAGCGCATAACTGGGATTGTTTATCTGCTAGGTTCAGAGTGCGGCGTGAGATTCAATAGAACCGATGCGTTCACTTACGTGAACAATAAACAGTGCTGTGAGATCCAGTGTAAAGCACTTGAATCTAGAGAGGAACACAAATAACTTTTTAAAGCCAGGTGAAACAGTGCTGATAAAAAAAAAAACGAAAATGCGCAACAAGTCAGAAGACTTTTTGATCTACTAACTGCACAATGTATTATGCCAGAAATGTGGGTTTTCGCATTAAATTTTATTCTATTATTAATGTAGACGTATTAAATGTATTGAAGGAGGTTTAAGCTGTACTAAGTTATAGTTTGTGATTAAGCTAAGATATAGTGTTTATACTTAATGTATTTAGTCTAGTGTTTTTCATACACATAAAAGCCATATTACATTTTTACCATGGTATTAACGTGATATATTTGTGGTTTTAACTGTGATTATCATAATCTAAATGTACACGATTATGGAAGAACAATGGTTAAAAAACAGCTCAAACAGTCAGAATAATGAAATTTTACCATATAAAAATGAGATTGCTACAATTTTTAAAGATATTACTGATTTTGATATTGAACATTAATCTGCATCTGAACTTAAGCTACTATCAAATGTGTATTTCTAAAAGACAACTTTTTTATATTATTAATATTATCAGGCAACACAAACCTATTTCTTGATTTTAAACAATATCACTCATTAGAACATGCAGAACTTAATTAAAAAAAAAATTCTATAAGATATTTATTTTGTTATCCAAAAATGACTGGAAAAGTGTAGAGAATTAAAAAGTGTTTGTTCTGACCATAAATTACAGTGTAAACCTACAATTAACCGTCTGGTTTTTACCACTTCCACATTGGAGCAAAAATCTGCCTTTAAACTTAAAAGAAATAAAAATGTGAAATTTATCGACTGATATGAAAAAAAAAAATACCGTGATCAATTTTTGCCCAATTCACCCAGCCCTTACTTTGACTTCTGATCTTATTTGTTCATCAAATTGTTTTGAATATGATAACCTTTTGTATTAAACATTACAGTGGGTTGGTGAAAAAACAACAGAGGGTTTAAAAGCTGTTGAAGTTAAATTGTAAAAACTGTAAATATAACTATTTCAAAATAATACAAATATCTCTAATATGAAAAGTGGATAATCTTTTAGAATGAAACATTTAAAAGACAGAAAAAAATCAATTACGAACAATTTACTGACATTAACAAGTAAAATGTATGCAATAACTGACAGTAATCCAATTATGAGCATTTTAAAACAAAGTATATTTTGATTTACAAATACTTCATATTTGGAATGTGAGTATGTAATCCAGATTTCATGTAATCAGTTACAGAGCTAGTATTAATATAAGTACTGTAAGATATTCAAGTGTTTTTCCACTCACAGGTTGTTGCGGGTTCCACGCCAGCATGTTGTGCAACGGATTGAACCAAACGGGCAATGGAGGATTTGGATCTCCTGGAGAAAATTAATAAATTAAATACACCTAATGCAAATGTAAATTTTGGATCGCATAACTCAAAAAAAAAATACGCTCAATGATTCAGTAATTTGATTATATTGCAAAACTTCAATGGAATTTTTTTGCAGAAAAACAAGCAATAACAGGAGTTAATGGAAATGCTGTCATTTCACAATACTTTTAATCAACATTTATAAAATATTGCAAAGGTTTTGCGCAAATCTGTAATGGAAATGCACCTATTGTGTTTAAGTGTTTTGTCTATTTATGTGAAGCACCTCTGCAGTCATAACACATCACCTCATAAAGACTAATAAAGCTCTAAACTTGGGAATGATATCAAGACAGAAAATGATCAAAAGAAAGATGTTTGGAAATGATGTCACAAGACCAAACTCATAAAATAATCATCACAACAAACTAGAGAATAAAAACACATTATGTAAAAAATGCAATATGGTGTTGGAAAGATGTTCTTTTTAAAAGGATTCTTTTCTGCTCATCAAACCGACCAAAATTAAAGTCAAAACAGTAAAATTTTGAAATATTATTACATTTTTAAAAATACAGTTTTGTAGGTTATGCGTATTTGGAATGCTGTCCGAAAATAGAAATCTGAAATCGAAATCTCTTGTAACATTATAAATGGATTTTACTGTCACTTTCAATCAATTCGATGCATCCTCGCTGAATAAAAACATTAAACTTCCTACCCCAAACATGTCAAATGTTTTTACAAGGCTGACCTAACACTTACTTAAGATAGTTAAAAAATGAAGACAAAAAATATATAATTACATTATAATATTTAAAAAATATATATAATAAAATTATAGATGTAATAGATTATTAAAACATATTGTAAAAAAAAATATTAAAATTATTTTTTACCAAGCTGAGAAGTCACCGCTGCTGTCTGCTGCTGCTTCAGATTGTTCACGAACTCCTCGTGCTGCGTCTTCAGAGCCTGGATCTGCTGCTGGAAGGCCATCTGGATGGGCTGCACCACCGGAGCATACTCCGTGATGAGCGACGCCTGGACCAGACACATAAGAGACATCATGAGGAACACATCCTCCAGAGTTAAACAGAAAATAAACACTGACAGCACGAGCTGCACCTGATACTGTCTCAGACCCAGAGCCGGACTCTGAAGCTGCTGAATCGTGATGTTGTCAAAGTAACCGTTCTTCTCCCAGAGCACCAGCAGCTGAAAACATGAAGAGCAACCACTCGTTTTCTGCTACAAGTCAAATTGGCACCATAAAGAAAATGCAAAAAGGGAAGAAATGGGAATGATCTTACGCGGGTGATATTCTGCCGCTTTTCTTCCTCTACTTCCAGGAAGCTGGTGCAGTAAATGGGAACCACGACCTTCTGAAGAGCCGCCAACAGATCCTTCTGATTATTCCTCTGACTATGGAGAAAAATTAAGGGTTTGCTCAATACAGCTTTATACAGAAACTGCTAAATTAAATTCCAGGACTTTCAAAGACTTTAAGAGCTACATTTTTGGTCTCACTTGTTAAACAATATCGTTATTATCTTTAAAATGATGTATGTTAAATTAAACTAATAAAACTAAATGGTACAAATAAAGCACAGCACAAAATCATGCAACGACTGTGGCAACTTTAACATTTGAAAAGATATTATGACAAAGTTATCGCTTTCTTTATTCAAACTGATCTATTTTTCATGAACATATGATTGGGGTGGAGTAACCCTTTAAGCATATTGTGTATCATAACAAATATGTTTAAATCCATGTAATTGTAATATTTGGCCACATGCAAACTCGGAGGAGTGTTTGAGCTTTTATTTTGATATCGCGATGTACAACAAATCACATATTTAGAAATATTGATCTATTCTCCTGTGTTGGCATTAGGGCTGCACAATATTGGGGAAAAAATGACATTGCGCTAATGTTTTGTTCTTAGATATATATTGCGATATGAAATCTAATTAAATTTTTTCTTACAAACAAAAATGGGTTGAGCACACTTACATTCTCATTTTAAATGATTTAAACATCGACACCATTGTGTCAATTGATTAATATTGATTCTTACTCGCGCACTCTCTGTCGCGCTCTCTCTCTCTCTCTCTCTCTGTCTCCCTCTCTCTCTCTCTCTCTTACTCGCGCACTCTCTTTCGCGCGCGCTCTCTCTCTCTCTCTCTCTCGCACGCTCTCTTTCGCGCTCTCTCTCTCTCTCTCTCTCTCTCGCGCGCGCTCTCTCTCTGCCCGGTTAAACTGACAGGACTTAAAAACACATGCAAATGATAAACTTTCACTCTATGATGGTTAAGCTGTGCAATTAATCCGCGAATCACATTCGTCAAGGCCTGGGGAGCAGCTGGCCCGTACAGTTAATGAATAACGGATCAACTACGACAGCCTACACCGCACATCCTGCGATGTGACTATTGTGGATTCGTACATCGCGATAACGATGCTTAAACGACACATCGTGCAGCCCTAGTTGGCATAGTTTCATACATGATTTACGTAATAAATCTAGTGAGATAATGCACACTGTTTTCCCAGATGAACATTAAGAAACCCAAATTCACAGCAGAGGAACAGTTTGTGAACTAAGAAATAATATAAATAAATATCTTCTATATTATATAAATATATGTAAATACTTATATGTAAATCTAAGAAAAATTGCACATGCATAAAATACAAAAACTAATTCATAATATTAATGTTTTAATCTATCATAGAAAATAAAAATACTAAAATAACACTTCCCAAACAGCTGATTTAAGTATTCAAAATGCTTTATAATGTGACTCAACAGTTCAGATAAAATCTCCGCCTCTCACCAGTGATGCAGGACGCAATTGGTCAGATAGATGAGATGTAGGCGGAGCTCGAATTGAGCCCCGTCTGCAATGACGCGGTCTCTGAGATGCGACGCCATCAGCTCGCAGTGCGGCTGGGTTTTAGCATTACTGAGCATCCAGTCCTTTCCAGCCTGAGAACGAGAAATAACCAGATAATGACTAATCTGAGGCGTATCAGACAGAGTGGGCGTGCCGTGGGCGATCAAGTTTCCTGGCTCGTACCGCTATGACTTCTTTGGTGCAGGTGTCTATGATGGGCTGCAGCAGGTTATCAAACTCGTTCATGTCCAGCTGTGTCTCCACCTGCAGCTTCTGCATCTGCTGCTCCATCGCCAAAGAGATGGCGGCCGTCACTTGCTCCTGAAACCCCAAAACACATTTACTTAACCCTTGTGCATTGTTCAGATTCACTACCCTTTCGTAATGTTCGGGATGAAAACATCCACTCAATTAAACTGCTATAAAATTTGTGTCAGATTCATAATTTTTCTCAATTTGTTTTGCCTAAATCTGTTAATCAACCTTAGTCCTGATCAAAAATACCAAATCTTTTTTTTAAAATCCAAGATTTTAACTCTTTAATTGCCAAGTTCCTAAATGATGTCACTGATTTTGGGGGGGGGGGCACAAAATGACTTATTTTCAATATAAAAAGTAATTGTGGCTGGATTTTTTTTTACCTTTTATAACAGTCTTGGGCATGTCAAAGATTAGTAGCAACATTGGCTTTGATGCAATTTTAGTTTTTGTGCAGGTTGGGGTTTGATTGTTTAAATCTAATGCTGCACAAAAACTAACAATGCAACAAAGCCAATCTTGTTACTAATCTTTGAGATCCCCAAGACTGCAATAAAAGGTAAAAAAAAAATATCCAGTCCACAATCACGTGGATATGTAATTTTGTGTGTTTTTTTTTCCCACATCAGCGACATCATTTATGAACTTGGTAATTAAAGAGTTAAAATTTTGCATTTTTTTTAAACATTTGGTATTTTTGATCAGGACTGAAGTTGATTAATAGATTTATGCAAAAAATTTAAAAAAAAAAATATTTATCTGATACATTTTTACATCAGTTTAATTTAGTGGATGTTTTCATCCACGAACATAACGAAAGGGTAGTGAATTTGCCAGAGTGTACCGTTGAGTTTTTGAAAAATTTCAAAGCATTTTCCCAAAATATGGGTAAAAATAAGATTTGTCACCAAAAATCATTCCATTAGCTCAAACACAGAGAAAGTTGTGGCCAAATTAAGACTCAACTTTACCCCCTGCTGGACGAAAACGTCCCCAACTATGCATAAGGGTTAAAATATATCAATGTGCAATAGTATTGGATCAGTAAGACTATTTTTGGGTACGAAACTAAAGGGGTCAACGGATGCTCATTTTCATTTTCATGCTCAAGTTAAAGGTTGATGATACTTTAGGGTTTAATGAAAAGTCTATAACATACTTTGTTATGTTTCTCCTCTATGACCCGCATTTCTGAAACGCGTTGATTTTTAGAAAGCTCATCGGTCTGAAATGTGAGGTGTGCTCTGATTGGCCAGCTATCCAGTGCTTTGTGATTGGCCGAATACCTCAAGCATGTGACGGAAATAATTGGAGTGATGTTACTCCTACTGACTTTGCGTGAAGATTTAGGCGGCGTTATGCAAATCTTCCCACATCGTGATGTAGACATGTGGAGGCATGTTAGAATGAGCCGTTTTGGGGAATGAGCCATTTTGACTTTTATCAGGAAAAGAAAACAGATCTTCTTTCTGCACCAAGAGCTTGTAACACTCCATAAATCGCACATCTTATGAACACTTTCAAAACAAAAACAACAAGTGAATTTTGCATCCGATGACCCCTTTAATACTCTTATAATACTCTTAAAAAAAGTGACAGTAAAAGACATTTAAACTGATTTCTATTTTAAATAATTAGCGTTCTTTTTAAACGTTCTGTTCATCAAAGAATCCTGAAAAACAATTGTATCACAGTTTTTACAAAAATATTCAGCAGGACAACTGCCTTCGCCAGTCAGAGACGTAATAACGGTACTCAGTATCGGCGAATACCAAAAATAAAATTATCGTATCGGGCGAGTACTGGTAAAAGTGGTATCGGTGCATTCCTACTAAAAATAGGATTAAAGAGTGCACACACCTGTCCGAGGCTGAGCAGGTGTTGCTCCTGCTGCTGCAGGTTCCCCTGGCTCTGCTGGATCAGCTCCTCCACAGACGGCGTGGACGGCGGCGGGAGCATCGGCACGGGAACATCAGCGACCTCATTATCTAGCATGGGGATATGACATATTGAACTGCCTGCAAATAACTGAGGGAAAATGAAATCAGGTAAAGAAATTAAAGGAAAAACTGCTTGCTTGTGGCTTCCTTAGATTGAAAATGAAACAGTTTGAATCAAGATTTATACAGAACATTTGCATACAAAAGTAAACCAAAGTCAAATAAGCTTCACAAGTTTAGATATCACGTATGCAGCAAAAAAAAGTGCAGGGAAGTAACGTTCTCAGCTTTAAAGGAATCATTCAACCAAAAGTGAAAATTTGCCGAAAATATACTCACCAATATACGCAATATACTCTGCAGTGAATGGGTCTTCAGAATGAGAGTCCAAACAGCTGATAAAAATATCACAATAGTCCACAAGTAATCCACACCTCTCAAATCCATCAATTAATCTCTTGAGAAGCAAAAAGCTGCGTGTTGGAAACAAACCCATGTGTTTTAACTTCATACTGTTGCTTCTGGTCAAAATATGAGTCCATATTAATCCATAAATCCTCCAGTGAAAATGTCCATCTCCTGTTGTCTCTCACATCAAGAAGATCCATCCACATATCTGTTCAGAGCTGTTTGGACTGTGCAGATTTCAGAGCAATTCAGACCAGACCACTTTTTCAATTCAGACAAGACTCTCTAGAAGTAAAAAATGCATTGATGAGGGATTTGATGTTTGATGTTACTTGAGGATCTCTATCAGCTGTTTAGACTCATTTTGATGGCACCCATTCACTGCAGTGGATTCATTGCTGAGAAAGTGATGTAATTCTGTTTCTCCAAATCTGATGAAGAAACAAATATAATCGTATATATAAATTTCCTAGATTCCTTCTTCGGGGGCCTATTTTGGAGTTTCAGCGCAAGAGCGTCCTCTGGCTGATTTACTGCTGATCACAGAACCATGCTTTACTGAAATATACACATGACAATCACAGCTTCTGCCTAATCACTATTTATCACCTTTGCAATCTAATTTAGATTAATCGCGCAGCCCTACATTGAATCAATAAAAGGAGTTTAATCTTCTGTTTATTCAGCAGCCACTGTGGGGATAGCTATTTAGCGTATTAAGAAGCCAAAAGCTTCTGAAATTATTATACATCCTTCAGCAATTTTGACAGCCCTAGAACAGTCGTCTGGAAAAAGTTAAATCAGAGGATCCATTTCGCCGATATTAAAGGGTTAGTTCACCCAAAAACTGAGACCTCTCTGACCCTCCATAGACAGCAATACAACTGACATGTTCCCAGGTGCAGAAATTAGCAAGGACATCTGTAAAATAGACCATGTGATACCAGTGGTTCAGTTGTAATTTTACGAAGCTACGAGAATACTTTTGGTGTGCAAAGAAATCAATGATAACAAATCAGCGTTGTTTACGTTTAAAATTTACGATTTCATATAAATTTATCAGGCAGCCCTGATATTAGGGCTGGGCGATATATCTAACAATATGATCATGTACATTTGGGCTTTATGTTATTATGTTCTGTTGTTTAATGAAAGCTTATTGCATTAAGTATCATGTGCGTTACCATAATGGTGTTTTGTGTTTTACATGAATAACTCTGCGCCCCTTATATAAATTAATATGTGCTTCTGCTTGTGGCGAAGCAACTAATGGTGAGCTTTGATTCTTCATGTGGCTTTCTCTTTTACCACCTAATGCTGATTGTCAGTATGTTAAAGATACAAAGCAGATTTTGATAGTAGTGTGAGTTGTAGAATTTACTGGTTTCCATTCAAATTTTCTTGTTTGTAAATTACAGCTTTATACTGTGAAATTAACAGTTTTCGACCGTGAATGTGTTTACCGTTTTTCTGTATTTTTTTTATTTATTTTTTTATTCTGGCAACCACAGTTTTTTCCACATAATTTGTAATGGTTTTACTGTTTCTAATAATCATTGTATCGGGTGACTGTAATGGCGTTTGTTGGTCTACTAGTAATTGGTAACCTTCTATTCATGGCTTTTGTTAAAGCCACTAAATCCTAACCCTGATAGCACACATACATCTCAGAGACGTCTATTTGACGTCTACATTTACATCTACAAGACATATTTTTTACGGTGTCTGCTCATCTGCAGTACGTCTATAGGACGTTTCCTTTTAGATGTCAAATAGATGTCTATCAGATGTTTTTAAGATGTTTATGATTTAGAATGTATGTAAAACTGACATCTGACAGACGTCTGTCAGACTTTTGACAGCAGATGCTTTCCAGGGGTGCTTTCCCAAAAGCATAGTTGCTACCCTGTTAGCAACTTAGTTGGTTGGCAATGGGAAATTGTATTGCAACCAACAAAGTTGCTAACTTAGTTAGCAAATATGCTTTTGGGAAATGAACCCCAGATCAAGAGATCTTTAACAGACATCTTGCAGACGTACGTGTGCTATCTGGGAATGTAATATGTCCAAAAACACACCTTTTAATGGTTTTAGTGTTTAAAAGTTGATGGTTTGTGATGTTTGTAATGGAAATCATTTGAATTTCTGTGATGGTTTGTTTTGGTTAGCAGAGTCACCGTGATATTTGTGATGTTATCTGCCATTAATACAGTATGATTGCTGTAATATTGTGAAATAGTAGTGACTGTTTGTAGTTGTGGTGGGCCTAACGTTATTCGGGAGAACATCCAGGGCCGTTTAAGACACCCAGTCCATCACTGGGGATGAACAATTAATTAAAGTATTTTCATTTTTGGGTGAACTTTCCCTTTAAGCACGGTTTCAGAAAGAAACAACATCCAAATCACGTTGTTGTCATTTAAAACAAACGCCTTATTTGACAGCAATGCCTTCTGTACTGTACCAGAGTCCAATGGGAGCGATGAAGTCCCATTCGAGAACACATCCGATTCGATATAACTCAGATTGGTGAGATGTATTCCTCTCGGAGGCCTGTTTCGTCGAGCCGCCTGGTTCCTCTCGAGCACCTCCGCCGCTTTAGCTTTAATATACTTCCCTCCTTTGCTGCCACGCTTTCGCCGACGATCAGTCCCAGGCTGCTGCGAGGACAAAGTCCTTTTTTTGCTCCGAGTGACATCTGCCATTAGTGCACGAATTTGAATCAAAGTTTTGCAATCGTAAATCCAAAGAGAGTACTTTGGGTTAATAAAACATACAAATATTAGCAGGAACTGTAAAATAGACAACACCGAGTGAAGGCCAGCCAACACTATACACGGTGCCATCTTGAATTGTTTATCAATCCATGAGCGCAGAAAGCCGCCTGGGTTGCCATGTCCCAGAAAAAAATCCACCCTAAAAAAATTTAATTAATAGCCTAAACCTTTTAATTTTATCTATTTTATGTCTTTCAATTTTGCGAGGATGTTTATAATTAGTATGCATTTTTAATTTATTTCCGCTTTTTCATAGGGCTGGGCGATATGGCCTGAAATATTCTGACTTAGTCATAGTCATACTATGTCACTATTTATATCACAATTACCATTAATATGAAAGGAAATGCTCCCCACATGTTTGTTAGACCTTGAGAATGAATGTAAACTTTTTTTAAGCCACCTTTTAATTTAGGGCCTTATGAGATCTGTTTTATTTTCCCCTAAATTCTGACTTTTCCTTTTTATATGATTATACACATCATCAAAAATCATGTCTGATGAAATTGATTAATACAACTTTTTAAAACAATTTAATTTATCTTAAGAATATAAAGTAAAATATAAGATAATATAAAACAATGAATTTATAACAAAACGTTGCATTTAAAATTTTTGTAAAGGAAGATCCTGCACAAGACAAAAACATTTTGTTTGATAAAAACATAGATGAAAAATAACAATAATAGTATATGTTGTTAAATAATCCGTGGCGGAGGGAAATTTGTCCTGTGACTGCATTTTCAAAATAGCCCAATAAGAGTAGTGGAACTGTGATGCAGGGTTGCCAGGTTTTCACAACAAAACCCACCCAATTGCTACTAAAAACTAGCCCAAAACTAAGTATATTTAAATGCAAGCATTCTGAAGGGTTAAATACAATTTTATTTGATTTTTTTGGTGGGGATCTGCTGGTAAAAATGTGCATTTCAGGGGCAACTTCCCTTCATGTCTTCAATCCGCGGACATTCAAAACAACCCGTGGCAGCCCAAAAGTAGCCCAATTTTGCAGGAAAACCCTTCATGTGCACTTTATGGCTTGCGTACTCAAAGGAACACACAAAATAGGCAAATAAATAATTAAATTGGTAAATAGACTACCATTGGAAGTTAGCCGGGGGGGATATTTTCAAGCGCCGCGTAATATCATTGCGCCTGCTGCACCAATGGCAGCAAAGTTACTTGATTATTACACTGGAAGGAGAGTATAGTTCCTAGCCATATCAGCCTAGAAAATCACAACTTTTCATTTTCCGTCGGTCTTCGTATACGATGTAACTAAAGAAGGGTCGAGTTTTAAATAGGAAAAATATTTTTGATTCTATCTATCTATCTATCTGTCTGTCTGTCTGTCTGTCGCTGACAGACTTTATTGCTTTCAAAACATTCAAACTTTCAGCTTTTAAAACTCCTTTAAACGTCAAACTATTTTAGACTGAAAAACATCAAATTTAAAACGTTATAAAAAATTTTAAACTTTTCAAACTTTCTCAAACCAACTTAAAGTTTAGGATTATTATCAGATTAGTTGAAACATTTTTAACGACACGTTTGTAGGATAGAAAAGAAAAAGTAATATTCTCATTTAATTAAAAACATATTATAAATAACCTTAATATTTAATGGTATGATTGTGCATTGACCACACTTTCAACAAAACCCAATGGTTTCTAAACAAGTGTTTTTAGGCAGGTTTGCCTGAGTTTGTGTTGCACTACACACTTCTGACCAGCAGGCGTCAGCAGCGCGAGGAGTTTGGAGCGATTCAAAACAGTGAATCGTTTTCAATTGATTCAAAACTACTCCATTAGATGGCGCGAACTTTGTTAATGAGTGAGTCGTTCAGTTGACCAAGAATAATCGTTAGCGTTAATGTGTATGTATGTATACTTGAACAGAAACTGCTGGTGGTTCTTCAAAATTAGGTCAGTCTATCAGTGCACTGGACACACAGAAAAATATATCTTCATTTTTGGGATGATTTCACATGTAATCTTGTTATAGACCAGGGTGGCATGCATTCTGTTTTTAGCAGTGGGTGTTTCTGGTAGAATCTGGAGCCGTTCTCTCATGCAAATTACATCTGTGACTAGATTATAGGCATGCTGGTGCTTGATTGATTCACCCAGATTTGTGTTTGTGTGAGTACTAAACAGACAGGTCACACGCTTTACTCCAGTGAACATTTATCAGGAGAGGTGTTTAATAAGGAAACACGTGCTGGGGCATGTTGTCACACACAGCGGGAAATATGAAATACATTCATTTTCCTCGACACAAGTGGAATTAAAATGTATAACTGCCTATTTAATGGTTTTTAAGATCAATTTAAGGAGCAAGACGAGCATAATTCAACAGGAAAATTGAAAAGCATAAAAAAAAATGTCAAATAGAAACTAGAATAACACCATGCATAAAGGATATATTGCAACTTGCCTCAATCGGACAATTAAAACATAAGATACCACTTTTAATCATAGTTCTTGTGCTAAATAAATAAATATGGGCAAAGTAGAATTTCTGATTGTAAATCCTGCCAGCTTCCCAATATAAAAGTTTCATAGCTAATCACACCTTTTATGTTTAACAACTACCTTTTAATTGACCTTTAATGTAAAGTAATTTTAGAATCACCCATATAATGTCTCTAAGTGATGCATTCCCAACTGTCCCACTAATCATCAGCATTCCCCATGTTTACAAATGATGACAAAAACCAAACCTTTTCACGTCCACTGACGAGAAGAATACTGGCGCCAGGCCTCAAATCTAGCCCAGCACGTCCCACCCATTCTCCATGACCTCTAATTATGTCATGTGAAAAGAGCCATGTCCCATTGAAAACCTGGCTTAATCAAACCCCATTAATTCCGCTGGCTTCCCATATTATCCCCATCAGCCTGTTAACTTCAGCCTGCGCCGTGTCGAGGGAGCAAAATAATAGATTACGCAATTAATTTAGTCGTTAGAGACTTAATTGTTCTCAATGAATACAGTAACTGTGGGGGTGTCCTGTGATTCAGAGCGTCGGATTTTCCCTTAATAAACATACAATCAATCGGAAAAATATGCTGCTTTAAAGTTGTGTTTTTATGTTATAGCGCTTACAGGGATCACAGATAATAATCACCACTTTATCACCATTTTAAATCTAGTTTGTCAAACTTAAAGCGCTATTGACAATAGAATACCAATGAGATTTACACTATATCAAATTGCTGTATACGGTTATTATACTATATATATATATATATATATATATATATATATATATATATATATATATACTTTTTATTTCCAAATCCCAATTTTTTTCCCAGCATTTTACAGTACTTTTAACTTTAGTTTCAAAGCATATTCATGTTTTAATGTCCATAAAATGAGAAAAGCAGAGGAGATTGTTTAGTAGCTGAGGTCACGGATTTACCCTTGGTTTACTTTATATATTTTGTTACCAGATGTCTGACTAAAGGAATTGGTGCAGTATTTCTCCAGGTAGTTCATGTAGAGACTTTTTAACAGATGATCTTGAGAAAAACTTTATGTATTCATACAATTTTTTTATTTATTTCAGTCTTGGATGATATGTCACCCAGACTGTGTTATGAAAGCATCTAACCTACTAAAAAAAAAAAAAAACCTGTGAACCGAATGTGAGATTATAAAATGGACATTAAACACAACAGACTGACCCACATTCGAAGCATGAGAGTGGAAAAGCTGCATACTTCCCTCAGCCTGGTGAACAAAGCTTTTCGCAGTGGCTGAACTTCTGCTTTCCCATGATTCCTTTGTGCCAGTCCAGCTGAACGCATGCCTACCCTCAACCCAGCCGCCCGTCTGCCAAGATGTGCAGCGGTCAGTGGCTGCTCGGTCTCGGCCTGGCCACTAATCCTCGCACTGAACTCATCCTGGCCTGCGGGAAAAAGCTCTAATTGGGGGATTTTCTCCATCATTAACCTTGATGAGCAGCCTTCCCACCCTCCGTTCCCATCCGCGCAATCGCTAATACTTCCTACCTTGATCACTGCAAAGTTCAGCTACAGTACTAATATATTTTTTACTATGTATAGTGTGTTTACAAGAGTAAAACAGATGGTAAGGAGCATATATTTTCCCACAATTCCAAAAAGTCTAATGCAACCTGAAAACTATTTTAACATTAGCATTGCTACGCAAGTGTTAGTTTTAATACATTACCATGTGGTTCCTAGGACATTGCTATGTGGAAAGCAGAACGTTTTTTGTAGCATATTGATGCAATATGTGATTTTTGTTTGTAACTGGTGGTTGATAAGTTGTTGCTATGTTTTTGGGGGTAAACTATACCTTTAAGGTCTATGGAATTCTTTCACTCCCTAAATGTAAACTCTGGACCAAAGCAAGTCCACACCTTCTGCACTGTGGTAATCATCGTATGAAACTGTACCACATGAAAGAGCCCACATTCACACCCCTTTGCTCTTTTCCCAGCACATGTTTTTTGGGGCCCCAGATGGCCCTCATAGTGTCCCATCTGTCCAAGAGCATTGCTCACACATCATGAATACAGCCGAGCACCAGGCACTCCGAACATGTGCCTGAACAGCAGCGTCAGGAGGCAATTAGGGAACAGTGGACCCTGGGGCCGATGCCCCCTCCTGGGCCTGGCTGATTGACTGGAACCTCATCTTACTAACGGGCTGGCTCGCCGCCACAGGTCAGGAGAAAAAGAGGCAGTAGGGGCTGTGAAAAAGACAGTTTTTCCTTTAGTTCAACCAGAGACTTAGACGTCCAAACAACAAGTTGACAGCAAATCTCTGAGAAACTAGATTTGTTTATTCTTAAGAATGTTTGTGGGCATTCATTGCTCTGCATGATTCAAATGTAATCGTGAAAACATCTAGGACACATTACAAACATAGGGACCACATCCATATTCTTGGACAAAAACATCATCATACACTCGTATTAATTACCCATGATTGTCATATTGCTGTCTAACTTTGGCTTTTCAGTTGATCAAACTGTGCAAGTCATCTATAAGTAAATTCAGTTTGTAAACTAATGGTTGGCCCAAAAGCGCCCAGAACTGTGGAAACCACAATTAAACAAACAAAAAAACAACTTACTTACACAGTTTAACCACCTGTATATACTCATAACATCTACAAAGTCTTCATCCTTGACATCCGTAAACAGCTAAAACATTATTAGTAAGCATAGTTTGTTCAAATGAATAATTCAAATCATCCTGAAGGTTTAATACCTTTCCTGACAGGAGTCAGTATCTAGCTGTCTAGAACTTCATTAGTCAAATACAACTACACATGATTCATTGCTACAAAAACTCTGGCAACATGAACTGAGTGAGTTTCCTTTCAAAAATAAGCAGCGAATCCCACTTGCATGTTTGTGGAACATGACATTGGTCCTTTGAAACCAGGTCTGTTTTGAAGGTCAGTTGTTCTCAGAGTCGTCAAAAATGACTCTTAAAGCACAATGATGGTGTTTTATCTAAAAAAACTTTCTGATTTTGATTGGTGTCTTATAGTGAGTCTCTGACAGTCTTTCCCTCTAAAGGAGCTGAAACAAAACGATCGGACTTGGATTCACTGGCCCAAACAAAGGGGCAGTCGCGATGGGGTGATGACAGATAGTTTCCCCTTCTGCTCTTCTGCACGTACAGGAGATTGGTCTGCCAATAAGCGTTTGCCTCTAATGAACACTGAGGCATACAAACTTCTCCCCCAAAACCAATCAGTTCTGCCCCTTGTCCTTGCCATTGTGGTCAAAACGAGGGGTTTTGATGAAATCAGCTGTCTGTGTAAGAGGTCCTTTCTAACCACTGACCATATTTATCTTCTGTTTAAACCCAAAACATCTGGACCAGTCCTTCAGGAGGAAGTGTGAATTTGCAGACAGAGGTCATGTGATGCAAAACACACCCTCATATTCACATTTCAGTAACCCTGGTTTTAGAATCCTCTCAAAAACCAATTAAACCTGTTAGGACAGTGAAAGACGTATAACACGCCAATGTGTGCCTTACAAATACATACATGGAACATGCTAAACAAAACATTTTTCTTCATCCAAACTCAGCAGTTATTATATCCAGTTGCCAAAAAAATAAATAAATGGCACACAACTAATTTAACGCCTACATTTTGCCGCCCCAACGTTTTCTGACCTGGAGAATAGACAAGAAGCAAGGTTCTTGAGTAGCCTTAAGTACCAATTAGTAACCAAGAAATATGAAGGCCTGCAGTCAAAGAGAGATGTCTTAGCACATGGGTTGCCATGTTTTGTCCATGGACTGGATGTGCTCCTTAGCTTTCATTCTCAGAGCTGCAATGCTTGAACTGCGCTGATCTACATCCTCCAGAGGGTATTTGTCGGTGAAGGGAGGAGGGCATTGGTATGGAGGTGGCGCCATGGGCTGCATGCTTTGGGCCATGGTTTGGGACGGACTGAGGAAACTGTGACTGGCGTAGCCTGCTTGCAGTCCTTGAGTAGGACCCATGAACCCTTGGATGCTGTGCACTGGAGTGGCACTAGATAGAGGAGAGGGCAGCCAAGGGTCAAGGGGCAGAGTGTTGTTCATGGGCCCCATGGTGGGGTGCATTGGCGGCCGGTTGAAGGAGAGCATGGGGGAGTCATGGAGCTTCATAGTGCTGGCGTCTATTTTCTCCTGTCGCCTCCATTTAGCTCTGCGATTTTGGAACCAAACCTGGGCAAACACATACACCTCAAATAATCAGTCTTTGAAGTCAATCATATGCACGTAAGATGGTGTTTCACAAAAAGCATCTGTGCAATAAGACCGTTTGTTCTCCAAACTTACTGGGAACCAACCAAAGTTGGATTTGTCATGGATCATGCTTAGAAACCCTACTGAAAAGATCAGCTGAGGCTGAATGTTGGTTAGTGCTGCTTGTTCTTTTGCTGAAGCTGCTTGAACAAGGTGGTCTTGCAAAATAAGGCATTTCTTTTTAAAAGTGGTCAATTTATGTGGACTTGCTTGTTAAGACGTTTAAGCAAGTTGGTTTCAGCAAGTTTGTGGTTGAGCAACCAGGTGAGGAGAAACCAGAGCTTCAGCCTATCAAGTTAGGAACCAGCATACCAGATCCAAAGCATAATGTTCACTGGAGACTGGTTTTATCAACATTGCATGATCTTCTCTACAAAAACGAATACTTTTAATTTCACAAAGAGATCGAAACACACCTGCACTCGAACTTCAGGGAGGTTGACTTTCATGGCCAGCTCCTCTCGGCTGTAAACGTCAGGGTAGTGGGACTTCTCAAAGGCTCGCTCAAGCTCATGGAGCTGGTACGTAGTGAAGGTTGTGCGGTTGCGGCGGTGCTTTTTCTTGGGTTGCTCCCCATCGGCCAAGTCAGGAGACTTGCTGTCACTCTCGATGGACTTCCGCAGGTCGCTCAAGTCCCCATCGCACTTGTTGGAGAATATGTCATCGTCTAAAACCACAGGTGACAAAAGAACAAAAGACATGACTTGAGAGTCCACTTTAGACAGATCTTTACATGATGTTTCAACAGAATTGTGTTATAAATGTATTGCAAGAACGAGATGGGATTAAGAGCCATATCCAAGGGCACAAAGTTCTTTTGGGATTGAAAAAAGCAACATTGCTATTGCCAATCGTGATTCATGACCACTAACACTATACAACCTACTATTTTGGACTGCAGTAAAATTAAATAGTGACAAGATGACTAATATGATCTCTGTTATTTACAGATGGTGACTACATGTAAATTCATTACTGATATGGTATTTCCAAAACTGAGATTCTAATCCCATAATACTCCTGGCCAAAAGCTCTTGTAATACACAGGCTTCGACTAGAGCAGTTTTATTGTCACTGATGGTAGGCATGGCTTTCACTGAAGGTTTCCCATCACGTAATCCAAGCAGTAACAGATGTAGTCTGTTAATTCCCCTTATGGTTTCCCTGTAGACCAGACCATAATCTACCTAAGGGCTTCATTTGATTCTACCTCATGTCCTCAACATAAGGTTGTTTCTAGGAAAACTTTACCTTGGTGAACTGGAGAGACCCAATGGCAGTTGGCAAGCTAATTCAATTAATTCCAGTAAAATACTGGTCATCATGGCAAGTGGATTTGTGTACTGCACTCATAAGATGTAGCTGACATATTCTTCAAGTTGGTGCTGTCCAACTTTAAAAAAAGCTCAGTACACATGCTGACTAAACAAGTGAACATTAACAATAGCTGCAAAGTTGTTATGTAATTGCAAGCCAAATAGCTGTTAACATTAAATTGGTAATAGTATCACGAAGCTAGCAAGTCACAGATACAGCGCCAAGATGGAATCTACAGACATTTTCAGATTTAAAAAAAGATTTTAAAAGGTAATATGTGTTACCCATTGCCTTTAGCAGTGCAAAAGGTTGTGGGTTCGATTCCCAGGGGAACACATGTTAGGTAAAAAAATAAATAAAAAAATGTTTGCCTGAATGCACTGTATGTTGCTTTGGATAAAGGTGTCTGCTAAATGCATTTCATTAGCAATTAAAATGCTGCAGGTTCTAGTAACTTAGACGCTGCAGGTACAATACCAGATAAGATCAACCAATGAACTGGACTTGAATAGAACCCTTATCATTACTGTGTCCTTGAGGACACTTAACTGCAGATTTAAGCTTCCTGGGGTGAGTGTCCTTGCAATCAGCACATGGTAAGTTCACGCTTTGGGGAAAAAATATGCTAATGAGCACAGACTTTCTGACTACCTGAATACACTTATCCATAGTAGAAATAAAATGCAGAATCTCAATGTGGGTTAGCTAGAATGGATAAAACTCCTTAAAACAGCGATTACATGAAAATAAAGTATGGAAACAACTTTGAAGAACAAGGTTTAATTATCAGGCAGGAACAAGCGTTCTGGGTTAGCGGAGCTAGCATCATTAACGCAATAGACTGAACTCACACAATGGTAGGGGGTCAATCCTGGTTCAAGGATCAGCACACCGCCTGTCAGATTTAAGACGTCCAATAAAAACGCTCAGACTTGCTGGCAACTCATGTTAAATGAGGACAATCGATCTCAAAGGTTCAAACCGTTCAAAACCCTTTTGAGTCACAATAACAGACAAGACAACTCTGGGTCATGCGAGAGATTCTCTTATCACAGGACTAAAAATCATGATGGATTATGAGCCCATTGGAAAAAAAAAATTGGAGCAGAATGGAAAAATGATTATGTTGGCATGCACAGTTTTTCAATCTTGTTTAAGATAGGAGAAGATTATAAGAATTCCACAAGGGGATGAGAACAAGGGATGAGCCCCGTTGCCAAATTATTTTCAGGTTTGAAAAGTCCTTGTAAAGACTTGAAAATTCAATCGTTCTTTCATATTTAGGCTCGATTAAACCTAGCATATTACTATTGCCAAAAAACACACCATAAAAACAAGGTCTCTTTAAAATTTCAAGAGTTTCTCAAGTTTTAATGCTCAACAAATGGATGTCCCAATTCTCGGCAACCAAAGTCTGAGGTGTCAACCATTTCTCAAGATTTTTCCAAGACCAAATTATCTTATTATCTTAATGCATGTCAAGAAATTTTCTAATTAGAAATTTTATATTAAACATCTGAGGCAACTTTGAAGTGTACAACACTATAAAAGAACAACTTAGCAAAACAATCATCCTCTAGGAGCGTCCATCTTTCAACAGAATGCATCTAGGTAACTGTGCCGTCGGTTACATAAAAGTTACATAAAAGAAGCGTCAGACTTTCGTTAAGGTCTCTTAAGGTGATACTTGATGCTAATGTCCTGGTGAGCTGCCACTAGATATGTTTCCATCCAAAGATGCAAATTTAACTTATGGGCAAAACTGGAATATCACATAAAACATTTGCGAATAAAGCACCAAGTTGAAGAGAACAAAATGGTAACTTCCTGATAAACTCGCACTAAATATCTCTAAGAAAACTAGTATGTAATAAATTACTTGCGCTTCAAGAGAGTGTAGACGTAACACAATAAATGCAGTCATTGCTTTAAGTGGTGGATTCCTGCTGTTTGGGAACGCAGCCATGTAAGACAGTAATTATACAGAAATACTTTGATGACAGACTTTCCTCAGGCATTTTCATAGCGCAAAGTCAAATGACTTTTTCAGTGTGCATGGTGGAATTTATTCGGTAACTGTGTTTCCATCATAGTTTATGTTCATTTTTTCTTATCGGATAAAAAGTTTATCCTACAGTTGTGAGCATGCGTTTTTTATGCACGTTTTTAGAATTTATACACATGTTGGCATTTCCATCCAGCGTTTTTTTATGCAATAATCCAAAATGCGCATAAAAATAGGTGGATAGAAACATAGCTACTGTCACCTTAAAATCAACAGGAGGGCTCAGAATAAGAGGTCTCTGGGTTTTAGTTTTTAACAGTGTGTCTAAATGTCCTAACCTTCACAGGAGGCTAGTTAGGGAGTAATTGCAAGAAACACTTGATATTTGACCTATGAAGAACTTACCATGAAATGCAGGTTGCTCCGAGGCGTCCCTGAGGGGTGGCAGATGCCCGAAGGGTTGTACCCTCTGGTCCTGCTTCCCTGGATCTCCAAGACTTTCACCTCCAACTTTGTGTGCTATCGCATTGCCGCCAGGGCTGAGCAAAGGATCCTGGTCCTTGTTGAAGCCCAGGATGACATCTATGCTGTGGACCCGGGTGCCCACCGCCGTGCCTCCCGCTTTGACCATCTCGTGGAAGTTACTGGGCGAAAGACAGCGGTCATCCACCATATTCATGGTGTCCAGTGACAAATGCATTCGAAAAGCTGGGATGAGGCCGTCCAACTAATGAAACCACTTGATCTTGATCTGATGGAGGAATCCAAAGTAGACTGGTTTTACCTAGTTGGAGATTTAAAAAAAAGTAAAATCAACAAATGCACTAAAATAATGCATTAGAAGTATATTCTTTATAAGAAGCTTTAGTTCTAGTTGGCTAAGCAAGTTCAAATAAGCTCTTCAATTTTTTTAAAAATTTTTTTTTACAGATAATGTACAATAAAAAAAAAAAAATATATATATATATATATATATATATATTTAATTATGTATATATATATTTAAATGTTTATAAATGTATACGTATTTAATATATATCCAAGCATATATAGTCTTTTGTAATACAATAAATGGTTGACACACCCAAAAGAATCTAAAATCAACAGGTGTGCAAAAAAAATGCATTTCAGATCAATTTCTTCATTAACATTACGTTAAAAGTGTCTTAATGAGGTC
Organism: Carassius auratus; assembly: GCF_003368295.1. NCBI lineage: Eukaryota > Metazoa > Chordata > Actinopteri > Cypriniformes > Cyprinidae > Carassius > Carassius auratus. Next base: position 3,643,258 of record NC_039264.1, on the reverse strand, counting down.
TCGTGTCTATAAATATTCATAGTTTAATAGGCTAAACAAGTTCAAATAAAGTCTGCTCTCATTTTGTACTACTTTACTTTTTAGAGATAATGTAAAACAAGTTTACAGACTAAACTATTCGTGATGAATAAATATCACACCACATAACAACACACAATATAATATCTGCATTCAAAGAAAATCAGATGATCTAGACATGACAGACATTTATTTGAACATTAACATAACATTCATTTTATTGATTTAAATTTTTTCTTCTATGAATCCAAATATACAACAAGATGCAAATAATATCTAAACCTCCAAAATTAAGCTTAGTGTTAAATATTAAAATAAATATATTTACTTTAAAATTATACATTTATGTAAATTTATATGCATGGATTATATAAATATTATTAAAGTATTTATTACATTTATTACAGCTACATGAACGTATATAATAGTATATTTAAATATTATACCAATTCTATATATTTTAATATGTAATATCTGTGCATCATGTATATTATCAAAACCCAAGACTCTCAGATAATTCAAATAAAAATATCTAAAAATTATTAACATTTTTCCTGTGCATATGTTTTTTAAGAAAGTTTTCCCAGGACAGAGTGACTGCAGTATGGGACGTACCTCTGACTCGAGATGCTCCGTGTGCTTTCTGTCTCCAGACTGACCCGCATCCACCTGTTTCTCCCTTCAGCGGGTCACATGTGGGTGATGAGCACGCCTCCGTCTGCTACTGTATGCCCTGACCGACCTCGACCGCTCTCGCTTTAAACATGAAATCATACACAAATGCACAGAAGTTCTCCAGTGGATTCCGCTGGACAGAGAGCTTGTATGTGTGTGTCTCTTCAGAAGGGAAATAATAGCAAGGGATTACAGGAGCTCATTAATTGGGACTCTTCCCCCTTAAGAATGATTGACAGACGGTTTCTGCTCAAGTAATTGCTCTAAATGGAGCTTGAATTCACCCCACAGGAGGAGGGCGACACTAATGAAGCCATTTCTCCTTCCTCTTACAAAAATCAATTGTTTTAGAGACAAAAGGATGAACTGAAAGTTTTCACTGATGCTTGTACTATTAAAACTAAACGATCTTTCACCAAAAACTGACATAAATATGTAAAAATATGTCTACTGGTAGAACATCATTGGCCTTAAAAATGATAGACCCATTACTAAAACTAATTTTCATCATTATTACACAATATCCATATATTACATTTTTTATATATATATATATATATATATATATATATATATATATATATATATATATATATATATATATATATATATATATATATATGTGTGATTAAATACAATTTGCAATTTTTATAAAATGTGAAAAATATGACATTTAGATAATTCTGTATATTAACATAGGCCGATGACATGTGGAGCATGTCTTGGCGTGAACTGCACGCTTCACAGAAGGTATTACAGTAAATACTCAATACGGTCTCCCGTTGAATAATTAGCGGAGTAATTAAAGCAAACGACATGAGCGCAGACTCATTTAACAACTCATTAAAGAGTTAACCTAGTCAAACTCATGAGTGATCATTGCTTAAGAGATATGACCTCAGAACAAGATTAACTTGTTCACGTTCAAATGAATCCATGTAAATGATACTACTGCTTCCACCAATACGACTGTATTTGCTCATTTCTTCTATATCTGTGTAAAATATAGTACAAACTGCAATTTTTAATAAACATACAACAGAAACATTAATTTTCTGGCTTGAAGACACTTTTTGTCTTGTGTTTTTGTGATGGAATCACTGGGAGAAGTCTAAAACTTTGATGGGCTAATGTAGGTTGATCAGTAACACCTTGAAATGAGGCTAAAGACACTGAAGATTTCCTCTGACCTCAATGAAGTCTTAATATACTTTGAAGAAGCTCACTTACTGTATTTGTTTTGGGTCGGTGTTAGTGTAAAGAAGTGAGACGAAACATGAAGAGTAAAGACATGGTCTGAAATTGCATGACTGCCTTAAAATATGTCTTACAAACACCCCTCAAATATCATGAAATCTACAATAAACTTGGCTCAACCAAATGTTGCAGCCAGTGCAAGTGGCTAAAACCATCCAACACAAAAGATCTCCAGGAAAGATTGCTTGCATACATTTTGCCAGATTGATGTCTAAGTCTCGTGATCCAGAGTCAATTATCAAAGGACAAGGTTGAAGATAGAAAATCCCTGGAAAGCTTAAAGTTTCATTGTAGAGCTGCATCTCACGTGCATGGGATCCCTGTTGGCTCGTGAGGCATTTGAGGATAATGGGAGTTCCTAGAAAAGAATGGGAATCTATCCATCTATACATCCTCCAATCCTCCTACTTAGCAGAATCTGTTTTCCCAAATATTTTGAGGCAATGTGTCCAGTCAAACGGTAAGGTATTTTAGCGCCATTTGTTTTAACTTGGTGGAAGCTAGTAAAACATTTACATGCTGAGAACATTTCACTTGTCCAAACATGACTAACTTCTCAAAAGCAACGCCAAATTGCATTAAAATACTCTAGAGTTTGATTGGGCTAATATGCAAATATGTCAGAATTCAATTGTGTACAGTAAACAATTGTGTTTGGGAGTGTCAACTCTCGGTCCAACCAGCTGGGAGCCACTGACTGGACTGTTGATCAAACCACTCGGGAATTAACAAGACTATTGGTACAACCAGCTGGGAACCACAGAATAGACCATCGGTCCAACAAGTTGGGAACCACTGACTAGACTACTGGTCCAATGAGCTGGGAACCACCATCTAGACTATAGGTCCAACCAACTGGGAACCATAGAATAGACCACTGGACCAACCAGCTGGGAGCAAATGACTGGACTGTTGGATCAAACCAGTTGTGAATCAATAACAAGACTATTGATCCAACCAGCTGGGAACCACCATCTAGACTATTGATCCAACCAGCTGGGAACCATAGAATAGACCATTGGTCCAACCAGCTAGGAGCCACCGACTGGAGTGTTGGATCAAACCAGTTGGGAATCAACAACAAGACTCTTGATCCAACCAGCTAAGAAACCACTAACTAGACTAGTAGTCCAACCAGTTGAGAACCACTAACTAGACTAAGTAGTCCAACCAGTTGAGAACCACTGACTACACTATTGGTCCTAAAAGTTGGGAACCAAAACTAGACTTCTGGTCCAACCATTTGGGAACCACGTCTAGACTACTTGTCTTGTTCATAGAGTCGTCTTGGGAGAAAGGTCACTTCTTGTCAACAATTTGAGTTCTCGGTTTGATTTTTGATGGGATTGGACGAGAGACAGCACAATTATTCGATCACGCTGATGTATTTCCTGAAGCTCTACGCTTGTTTCCTCATTACACTAATTGAGTACAAATTGGCTCAGAAGGTGCAGCGCAGCTATCAAGAGGATTAGGTTTATCAGATGACAACGTAAAGCCCTCTGATCCTATTAGACGCAAAGCAGCTAACGCAGAGGAGCTGTGTCAGCTCACCGGGGGGAAGCAAGGAGAAACACAAGAGCCAGAAAGTTGGCTATTGTACACAATGTTTTGTAAACGGAAAGCATTTTATGCAATTCAGCTTATCACCATGACAACTAGCTCTGCTCTTTATATGCACAATCATGAGTAAAATGGGCTCGGTGAATCATACATTTTAAGAAAATGAATACCTGGTCACACCAAAGACAATAATTATATATTTTAACAGTAACGATATAGTTTTGATTGAATCATTTCAAATTTAGTAGAGTCTAGACCACAAATATAATCGTCGACAACAACGTCATTGGAATTAGTTTCAAAATGTTTTTTGTTTTTGTTTATTTTTTTTCAGCTGATGAATGATAAAAACGTTGATAGCCAATCAGAATCCAATATGCTTTAATGAGCTCAAGCATTTAAAGTACCAGACAACATAACTGAAGGGGTCCAAATGTAATAATCAGGGTTATGGTGCATTGGTGTGCATCCTTATATAGTTATCATTCTATGAATCTGCTTGATGAGTGTAGTTTTTGGGTTGTTTATAGCTAATAGCTTTTGCTTGAAATCCCAGCCATTAAGATGACTTGCCATTTGTAAGATGGGACTTCATCTAGATTTCATGCAACAAATCATTTGTTTGCCCAAGCAAACAAGAGAACTCTTTGAAATACACTATCTACAATTTCGCCAACTTTTATGATCACATTAGGATACAAATACTATCTTCAGAGCTAACGGAGATGGACTAAAATTGAATTCCGATTTAATGGGGTCCTTAAATGGTGACATTAAAAGTCTTCACAGATGTGCAAATATTATCCGTAAACAAGATTATTTGGAACAAATGAGAATACGAAGGAAAAGTTAGCAATATAGCTTAACCCGACACTTGGTGGTAGTTTTGCTTACTGATGTTATAGCGTAAATAGCAAATCTTAGTATTATTGGTGATTTTTACTAGTAAAATGGAAGCTATTGAGATAAAAGTTTCCAGCTCACACTTGCCCCCATTAGGAAACCCACTCAATGTAAAATAAAACCGCATTTAATGGGCTAGTTTGCCCAAAATCTAAAACTCATCATTGTTTACTCGCCCTCAGAGTTGGTTCCTTCTCTTTAACACAAAATAAAGTATTTTGAAGAATCTAGGTGACCAAATAGTTGTTGGTCCCCACTGACTTTCATAGTATGGAGAAGAAAAAAAAAAGTCCTATGGAAGTCAATGTGGTCCAGAAACCTTTTGGAAACCTTGTGGAGGGTGAGGATTTAGTAGTAAAATATGAGGGAAAAATCTGCACGTTTAAAACAATATTTGGCCTCAACTGTATTATTGCATGGCATGTTGGGTAGGTCTCTAAAAATGGACCAATCCTGTTCAGAGTGACTTGCATGCATTTATCCTGCAGTGTTGTCCTCCCCGGTCTCCTGAAATCTTTTAGTAATCTGTAGATTAGCGTGTAAGACCCTCTGTCGACCAAGTGAATGCACGACTGTGTGTAGTTTACCTGTACAGCGATTAACCTAACAACCATATGGAGGCTCACACTGGAGCTCAGCATCGAAGCAACCAACGCAATTATTAGCGGTCAATTGCATAATATGTAGTAAGATGCGTCACAACTGCTAAACTAATCATCATCAAGGTGGTTCTGTAATATGTGGCTCTTGATGAGTCAAGTAGTAGTGGTTTGATCAAACATCTTACAGTAAGTACTAAACTATACTGTGCTCCAGACATGAATGATTTCTCAAATCTGCACAATGTGACTGCATAGCACCCCAACTTTTGCATCGGTAAACATCACATGCCATCAAAAATTAAAATCTTGCTTTTGTTAGTAACATACTACTGGTTAGTAATGCTTTTTTAAAACCGCTTTCAGAGGTTTGTGCTGCATCGGTGACTGTATTATGCCCTTAATTTGTGTTTTTGGCCCCGTTTGCCCCTGCAGGATCAAAAGACAGTTTATGCGCTTCACAGCCCAGAAAGAACAAGGTTAAACTTTCCTCCTTAACACTTAATCTGATACTCTTAACGTTGTTAAAGCTGATATTCCTCTGTAGACGCTGACGTGCTTCGGCCTTTAATCGGCTGATTAGATGCTTCACCTGTCAATCAAATGGTCTTCTCCGCCCCTTATTCTAAAAGGGTCCGCAGGCTCCTCCCACTCTGACATCACTGAGTAAATCTTTCCATGACTGGGAGAGATAGATTAAAGCATGAGGCACGTATACCCATAAAAACAAGCACGCAAACAGACACTTATAGCTCTTTCCCATGCTACAATATTTCATAGTGATGACTATCAAGCACTATAAATAGCAAACGCATTAAAGTATTATAACAGTACTTCACATGGCTAACTGTATTCCAAGTCTTCTGAAGCCATCTGATAGCTTTATTTGAGAAGCATTTTCAAATTCATAATACATACACAAACACATTATGTAATACCTGAAGAAGAAGACACTGGCAAAGAGTAACTGATGTTGGTTGTTTTAATAGGATTAAATTAGATCAATTAATATTTGGTTTCTAAAAACATCCCTCTGCACTGGATGTGGTCTCATTTTTGCTCTCAAAACTTCAAAAATGAACCCATAAGTACGAGGAACAGTAACAGTCATGCTGGACTTAAATCAGAATTTGACATCCATAAAAATACCAATTTTAATAACTATTAAAATCAATTTACCAATTTAAATGAGCAAAAAGTAAATTATGATGTATGTCGATTATGAGATAAAAATTCACAATTACAAAAAGTTGAAATCAACGTTCAAAATGATGACAAAAACCATTTAAGAGATAAGGCGGCAAGATTTTTGAGTGATAAAGTCAATTATGACAAAGATGTATAGCATAAAAATTATAATTATGAAATACAAAGTCAATTTTGTAATAAAAAAAAATCGAAATCATGACAAAGTCAATTATGATGCAAAAAAAAAATCCACGCTGTGAACACTGTCGTAATCTAGTTAATTATTGGATAAAAAAAATCAAAATTATGACAGTCATATGCTTAAATTAAGCGAAACATTTATAAAATTATGACGTAAGTAGTGGAAACTATGAAATAATTCATAATAATTATGAAATACTAATTCAATTTTGAGATAGAAATATATATATAAAGTGTTATAATTTTGAAATAGAAAGTAAATTATGAGATAAAAAGTCTAAAACTATGACAAAAAAATAGAGATAAATCAAAATCATGACAATCATGATTAAAGGTTTTAAATTATGTCAATTTTTCTGATTTTCAAAATTCTGATTAAAAGTCAGTTATGAAACACTAACTCAACTATGAGATATTGGAATCTTGAAACATCTAAATTGGCGAATGGAATTATGTTAAAAGCAAATGAATACAAAAACGTTAATTATGACTAAAAGTCAATTGCGAAGTTGGAATAATGATTAAAAAGTGGGAATTATGAGAAAACTTAATTGATAAAGTTAGTATTGTGAAATAAATCGACATGTCAATAATCTCCATTTATGTAAATTTAAACTTTATCTCATTACTATGGCAGTAATTTACTTCCATACGCAAAACATCACTGCTGGCAAGTATTTTTGGGTTGATATACTTATATTGGGTTAAAACTGTAATTCATGCTACTGTACATGTAATATGGTTTCTACATGAATCAAGTCCACAGCACAGAAGAAAAACTGACTGGAGAAACTGACTCATCATATCAATTCCTTCAAGAAATCACCCTTAGTTTGAAAGACGTTTCACGCGGAGCAAACGTGACTCTGAGACAAATCTGAAATGATGAGCATAGATTTGAGATTTCCCAAACATAAAGGACCAGAGGCCTTTATTATCATCCTGAGGAATTACACATCATCCTATCGGAGGATTTATAAAACAGAATAAAGACGGGAAACTCAATCTGCTGCAGTCTCATGGGTGTCAGATAAACACAACCGACGAATCAACGCAATGAGAATAAATCCCATGAACCTTTAGGAAATGTTTTTTTTAGCATGTTTCTAAGTGGTTTCTTCCTGTCTACAGCACAAAACCAGCAGATACGAGTGACCCAGGAGCTAATCCCAGATAAACAGGATGTTTCATCAGTCTAACACGCTTTCATCCTTCTCTTTCTTAACAACGAGTGATTCAGAAAGACGACTTCCTGTAGAAAATCCATTTCCTGATGGGTTTATTACTGTTGTCACAATAAATACATTTCTCATTGCATGTACAACATAAGCAGAAAGCCTGTTTTTTACAAAACCTCACAGAGGACTGAAGCACATACTAATAATAATAATAATAATAAAGCATGTGCAATAATGAATTTCATCATTTGGGAAAAACCTGTCAGGAATATTTCCACCCCTAATTAATAATTTAAAAAAACACTTAATAATAATAATGTGTCTGGACACATTGTGTCTTGTTTTAATTTCCGAATACAGTGATATTAAATAATATCTGCACTTCAGTAATGATAATTAATTTTGATTTTATTTATGCATATTGTGACTGTAGTCAAAGGTATGACATTATTTCAATAACAAATAAGCACAAAAAAACATTTAAGTATTAAATATATATCAAGTAACAGGTATTTCATCATGGTATTATATGCTATATTGTTTAAATTTGTACTGATAAAATTTTTTAAATTATTATAAACAACAATAAAATAAGAAAGATTTTATTTCTTACAACCCTAAAAATTTGAGAGCAACATGACATTATTTTCCATGACAAATAAGCACATTTTCTACCAAATTCACATTATAATTAATGCAAAAAAAAATTAAATAAAGGTATTTCGTGTTATTACATGCTGTACTGTTTATATCGATTTTTATTGTACCATTTTAATAAAAATAAAAACAATTAAATAAATCAGTAGATGAGAACCACTTATAATAAGTTATACAATGCAACAAAAACAATTAAATTAAGGTCCTAAACCAGGCTTTACCTTCATGCAATAGTTTAATCTGACTTTCCCGATCTTGAGGCGAAACACCTCGGTGTGTTTTCAAGATCCACTCAAAAACCCCTAAATACAGAGTGTGATGAATAATAAATTAATTGTACATTATAGACACATGCGTAGGTCAGTGTGTGCCGAGCTCTTTCTCCAGCCGCTCTCGGAGCTTGTGGAAGGACGGTCTCCTCTTGGGCTCCGTCTCCCAGCAGGACATCATGATGCTGTAGACGTCAGGAGGACATCCGTCCGGAGGCTCCATGCGGTAACCCTGATCCACTCGCTCCCGCACCTCACTCACCGACTGCAACAAACACCAGAAACACAACATCACACCTGCAGCAGGGTGAGAGCAAACCACACAGTTACGGTGAGAAACGCACCATTTTGGGATACGGCTGTCTGCCGTATGAGAAGATCTCCCAGAGGAGGACTCCGTAGCTCCAAACGTCTGACTGAGTGGAGAACTTCTGCAGGGACAGAGACGTCACGGTGAGTTTGAGCTGATTCAGGTGTGAGGAGTGAGCTCGTGGTGTTTCCTCACCTTGTTGTTCAGGGCTTCGGGCGCCGTCCACTTGACGGGTAACTTGGAGTTGTCGGTAGCCGTCGAACTGACTTTGGCCAGACCGAAGTCGCTGATTTTGGCGACGCTGTCTTCAGACACGAGGATGTTGCGTCCGGCGAGATCTCGGTGCAGGAGTTTCTTCGACTCCAGGTGCTCCATTCCTTCACAAACGTCTCTGGGAAAAGAGAAGTGCAGGAGAAAAAAAACCTTCATGACTGACACACGTGGAATTTTTTGAGGGGATTTCAGATGTTCTAAAAATCTTTGATTCTTGACACAACAAGATTTACTAATACATAAATGAAATACAATTATAAAATAAATACAGTTATTCTTACTATGATGATAAAAAAAAATAATAAAACATACTTGTTTAAAAAAAATGTAATTTACATAATACAAAATAATAATATGAATCCTGTTTTTTTTTTTTAAACAAATTAAATAATTCTTAAAAATAGTACAAAATACGGGAAAAAATCTATTTTAAAAAATTTATAATAAAATGTCATTAACATAATACAAAATGATAACATGAAGTCTTTTTTTTAAACAAATTAAATAATTCTTTAAAACAGCACAAAATATGAAAAAATAAACTATTAAAAAAATAATAATAAAATGTCATTAGCATAATACAAAATTATATTAAATAACATGAAGCATCTTTTTTTAAACAAATTAAATAATTCTTAAATATAGCACAAAATACAGAAAGAAAAACGATTTTAAAAAAGTATAATAATATGGCATTAACGTAATAAAAAAGTATATAAAATAAAATGAAGCCAGTTTTTTAACAAATTACATAATACTTAAAAATAGCACAAAATAAGAAAAAAAGCTATTTAAATGTATAATAAAATGTCATTAACGTATAACAAATTATATTAAATAAAATTAAGCTTTTTTCTTTTATTTCTTTAAATATATTATCATTATATACCACATAAATGAATGAACCTTAAATAAATAAAAAATATAATAACTTTATAGAAAACAAACTTTTATTTTATCAAATAAAATTCTTACTACTATACCAAATACAACACAAAATATACACGCATACATTTTTTAAATAAATAAATAAAAGCCTTTCTAATTAAAAATAATCTAATGTTTTTGTTGTTGTTTTATTTTTAATAAAATCATTCTTATTATTGTATTACAAAATAAGTCGATTTTTTTTTTTTCAATTATAATTCTCAATGATTTTATTCAATTTAAACACTATTTACAGAGTGGTTATGAGAATTAAGGGGAAAAAATAGGTTTAATTTCTCTTTCTTTTGATTTTTGATTGAAATATGACATGGACTATAATTAAACTAATGCATTGGTTTTCTGCGTTAAAATGAAGGGCCACTTGACTTTAACACCTAAAATTACTATCAGTCTGTGTATATTCGTGAGCTCTTACAGTGAAAAGCGCAGCAGCTGCGTCGCACTGATGGCGAAGCGTCCTCGTGTGCGAAGAAAATTCACCAGATTCCCCTGCGACGACACACACACACACACTTTTTAGTCAACGAATAAACGTGATCACATCCGTCCCTTGGTCTGAAACCTGTACCTTGGCCATGAGCTCTGTGACGATGTGCAGGCCGTTGTGAAGAATCACTCCCAATAACCGCACCAGATTCTTATGATGGAGATTCCTGGAGAAGAGGAGATGGTGAACATGTGTAATAGAGACACAGAGCAGGTAACGGAGGAGGAAGTGCTCTCACGTCATGACAGACGTCTCCTCCAGGAAAGCTTGAGCGGTTACGTCACACTTGATGTTCTTAACAGCCACCCGCTGGCCGGCGTATTCACCCTCGAACACGGCTGAAACATTAACATATTCATCTTATAACACATAACCATCAAGTATATAGGACTTGTACCTATCATATAATTGCACACGTCATCGAGAGAAAAAAAAGCAATAACTTCATAAGTTTTAGGCAATTTTGTTTACCGCCGAACTCTCCTTCTCCGATGATCTCTCCTAGCTTCAGCTTGGACAGATCTAGAAGCCAGCCGGCTGTAAAAACAGAGCCAGATTTACCGCGTTAAACCACTAGAGAGCAATCCTCAGGTATCTTTGGAGCTCTTTTGAGTCACGCTTACATTTCAACAGCTTGGTCTCGGCAGATTTAGTGCCTTCCATCTTCTTGGGCTTCAGCAGGAGCGAAGCGAGGGCGCCTTGATGTACTCTGTAAAACTGTCAAACCAACACAGCGTTTATAAAAGCAGCTGTGACCACAAAACACAGCAGAATTGAATTCCCCTTTAATTCCCAATGTGTGGTGTGATGCAATGTCTATAAGAGGGAGTTGAGGACAAGCGTTAGGCTAGATAATAAAAATAACAACAACGATATGTTGTCACACTCAACGCTATCTCACGACCAATTCGTACGTATTTAACAAGGTGGATTAAATTTTTACGACCTCACTCGTACATTTTTATACGATTTGTCTAAACCCCAGTGACAGTTAGGTTAAGGGGCGGGGTTAGGTGTAGGTCATTCGTACAAATTCATACATTGTGCAACTCGTAAAATACGTATGATTTGGCAAAAATCGTATTTGTATAAGTGTGGTCGTACGAATTCGTACGAATAAGCCACTTAGTAAAATATGTAGGAATTGTCGTGGGATCGGGTTATCACACCACACAGAATGATTAATAAATATATTATTATTAAGTAATAATAAATCACATTTAAAAAAGCATACCACACAGACACTTTAAAAAAAAAAAAAGGTTGGCTTGAGAAAGCCGGACCAGAAATTTTGAAAAAAAATTGAAGTTTAAAAAAAGTTTTAAAAGCATACAGTTTGAATTATTGAAGGCAATACAGTCTGTCTGAGATGGATGGATGGATGGATGGATGGAGGGAGGGATGGAGGGGAAGGATGGATGGATGGATGGATGGAAAGATGGATGATGGATGGAAGGTAGGAAGGATGGATGGATGGATGGAAAGATGGATGATGGATGGATGGAAGGAAGGAAGGATGGATGGATGATGGATGGAAGGAATTATGGATGGAAGGAAGGAAGGATGATGGAAGGAAGGAATGATGGATGGATGGAAGGAAGGATGATGGAAGGAAGGATGGAAGGAATGATGGATGGATGGATGGGTGGAGGAAGGGAGGGATGGAGGGGAGGGAGGGAGGGATGGAGGGGAAGGATCGATGGAAGGAAGGAGGGATAGATGGATGATGGATGGATGGATGGATAGATGGATGATGGATGGAAGGAAGGAAGGAAGGAAGGAAGGATGGAAGTAATGATGGATGGATGGAAGGAAGGATGATGGATGGATGAAAGGAAGAAAGGATGGATGGATGGAAGGAATGATGGATGGATGGAAGGAAGGATGATGGAAGGATGGATGGATGGATGGAAGGAAGGAAGGATGGATGGAATGTTGGGTGGATGGATGGAAAGGAAGGAAGGATGGAAGGATGGAAGGATGGCTGGAAGGAAGGATGGCTGCATGGATGGAAGGATGAATGGAAGGATAGATTGATGTCTGTGGGAGGGCCAGAGAGCTCTCGGAATTCATCAGAAATATCTTAATGTTTGTTCTGAGGATGAAAAGAGGACTTACAGGTTTAGAACGACACAAGGGTGAGTCATTAATGACAGAATTTTCATTTTTGGACATGCTAACCCTTTAAGTGTGACAAATATGCGCCAAAAAAAAAACAACAACTGTGAGGGGGCCCAAAAAACTTTTCATAGCACTGAGTAAAAGTGTAAAAAAAAAGACAAAAAAACTGAAAAACTAGAGGCTTAACAAACGAGTGCCCCAGTTCTCATTTCCCCTCGAAAACCACAGGACACTAGCAGCCCGGATGTGTGACTGGAAAAGTGAGATAAATGTAGAAACAAACATACGCGTGCTAAACTTAGCCACGGGCTGGACACACCTCGATCATGTCGATGAGGTTGTAGAAGAACTGCTTGTTGTCGATGCTCAGCTTGCTGTCTTTGAAGATGACTCTGTAGTGGAAGACCTTCTGACTGAAGCAGAGGCACAGCACGAAGTCGCCGGGATGCCGAACCGACTCCCGCACCAAGAACAGCCCGTCCTCCAGGGGCTTGAGTTTGCAGACGGCTTGCGGTCCAGATATTTTACCGTGAAACCATCTGAGAAGATTGTAGACAACGTCAGGGCTTAAATAACCCCTCTGACATAAACTAACCACATCCTGTCCTTCTGTGGAGTAAGAGCTACAACAGCACGAGCTTGTTCCCCAATGCAGTTCTTCAGAATTCAGATTTCTGCTCACTTACGGCATCAGACTCAATTTGGGGTCGATACGGAGGGCTTCCCTTTCTCTGAGTTTCGAACCTGAAACCAATCCTTCCTCCCCTGTGGTGTTATGTCGGGCTCTGTATTCTCCATTCCTCTGAAAACAAAAAAAAAGTTAGACGTAAAAGTCAGGCTCTGGTGGCTTTATATGGGAGAAAGTATTTGGGAAGCGTGCTTAATTTTACCGTCCCAGGTCCAATGATCGTCAAGATGTCGCCTTTGTGATACGCTATTTCACCGCCCTTGGGTTTGCAGTGCTGCTTTTTGGCGACACACTGTGTACCTGCCGTCCAACTCTTCTGAGTAACAGTAGGGTGGATAAAGATAGAGCAATGATAATAGAGTAGGTGAGAAGTGAGGTGTGAAAACATCTCAAGGTGCTGGCTAATATTTAGCAGTAAGTGTTGCCTACCATCGCCATGTTTCTATTGAGCACTGAACATCTGAAGATCATCAGACCTTCAACCTGATGGAAAAACTGATTGGACATGATGTTTTAGCATGTTATAAACAGTAACAATTTATACATCATCTAAATTAGCCAAAGAAACAGTTAAAAAGGAAATTTAAAAAAAGTTTAAAAAGTTCCAAAATTCATTCCAAAAACTCAAAACACATGATTTAAATATAAATTTTCCACATTTGTCAATGCAGAAACTGATTAGAGTAGTAATACGGCCAAAAGAACACAATGGCAAAATATTAAACTTAATTTAATAGTAATATAAAGTCACAAAGCAATAAAAAATGTTTAAAAATGCCAAAAGACACCAAAAATGCTTCCAAAAAAAAAAAAAAACTCAATATACATATGAATCAAATAAAATGGTGAATGATGGAGAAAAAAATAAATCAGTATGAATTGACAAATAAGTAAAATGAACATAACGTCATATTGGCACTTCAAAAAACGTTAAACAAAAAAAAATCCTTAATATACACACGCTTAATAATAACAATTAAAAAATAAGTCGCACCGCATGACACCATGACTGCAAAAAAGTACAACGTGATTAATACGGGCAAAAAAGTTAACAAGTTACATGTAAAATAAACAAATAAATAAAAACACATTCAAAGCTTAAGGTTAACCATTTTGCATAAACCCTTGTCTCGAAAATGTTATAAAATGTCATTTAAAATGTTCCTGAACAAGAAAATTCTTTAGAAAGACACTTTGAATACACATATGAGTGTTTGAATACACATATGAGTGTTGGTAACCTCTTTTAGGTTATGAAAAATCAACTAAAATCCTTATACACAAGACACAAACATTAAACTAGTAGCTCTGTGAGCCCAGAGCTGTAAAAAATGAAAACAAACAAACAATACTCTTGATATTTTTGAGATTGGTGTCACTCACCAGTACGAGTTTGTTTGTGAACCACGGGTGTCACTTCATGTGAATGGTCACACACCCGTCAAGAGTTCTATTACACATGCACCACTTCCTCCAAACATTCGTGCTGTGCCTCTGACGTGTTTTCCACCCCTATTTATGACCATATATGATAGCAAAAATATAAAGCAACAACAAAAAAAAGGCTTCGACTTGAACCAAAACAGACACAAGAGTGGCTCAGTAGCCTGATCGTTTTCTCCATTTATTTAGTGAAGCAGCACTACACAGATATTCCAACTGAAAGAAAGAAAGATCACACTACAATTATTCACAGTCCCACAAAACCAGAACAAACACTCAACAGGAACATTTAAAAACGCCGGCATACGATCGCATTGTACGTAGAAACAGCTGGCAGAGCGCAAACTCAGGCGACACGAATAATCAGTTCGATATACGCACAGCAACCTTTCTAGCGAACTGCGCATCTCTCGTTAGATTTTACTCTTTTGTATAAAAATGTAAGAATAGAGAGGTATTAGATTATATTATATTGCAATATGAAGAACCGTAAATTCACCTCCTCGTTCACATTTCAAGTACTTTAAGTCTTTTCCGCAGGCACGTGTGAATAACCACAGACTTTACCGTTGTGTTTTCGCGTCGTTCGCTAGAGAACGACGACTCGATACCCTGTCGAAACGCCAGCTTCTCGCCGTGAAATGAGCGATTAATCGGTATGCAAATAAAAATAATGATCACAGAAGAGTAATAAATCTAAATATTTGATTTGATTTTCTTATTTCCTCTGATCTGATGCCTAAGCGTGTATAAATCCAGTGTCGGGTTAATAAACAACCACACAAAGCTTAATCGTGTCGCTTATTAGTGAATACTATACTATGTGTTTTAAAAACTTTTTTTTTTTTTTTAAAGATACAGAGTAGAGAAACTAATTAATTTGCAATAATATCATACATGATATTATTATATAGTACATTATAATAATATTACATAGAACAGATTTATAAATATATCTAAATATTTTGTTTATACAGTGGGATCCAAAAGTCTGAGACTTAAAATTTTTCCATGAAAAATAAATAAAATGTAATAAAAAAAAAAAAAATGTTTTCAAGGAATCTTTTTTTTTATTATTATTATTTTTCCAGAAAAAAAATATATATATAATATTTAATATTTTTTCCAGAAAAAAAAAACATTTAAATTGTATTTTCTGCCAAAAAATTTGACAGCAATGTCCATCTGCTTACATATTGCACTGTCACTAAATTACTGTATTTTTATTAGTAATTGATTCGTATAAATTTTTATTTATAAATATCTGGGAAATAAAAATGTCAATGTGGACAGAGTTTTTGGGTCCCACTGTAAAAATAAAATTATATATATATATATATATGATGTAAACAAAAAAGACTGGCCTGTGTCTGGATAATTAAAGCTTTTAATTAAGTGCCATTAATATGTCAGCGACGTTCACTCATCATCTGATGTTCTGACAAAGGGATGCGGCTGCTGCATTTGGGCCTATTTTCAGCTCAAATGTAATAGAAAAACGTATTGCATCATTAAAAGAGGAACGACTACGTTTTTTTCCATCTCTTGTCCTTTTGAAAAAAGGAACCATCGTATGTTGTCTTTTTTCCCCTTTGAGTGATATTTATACATTTCCTAAGGACATAACAGCTTGCGAGGATTACGCAGAGGTCTCAAGGGATGTGAGAATCGTCTTTTTTATCCTTCTTTCCTTCGGCTTCTCCCTCACCGGTGTCGCTGCCGTGGCGCCGTCTCTTGCGGTTTCGAGCTCCAGTCTTGGAGACCGGCAGCGAGCCCATGCCGAGGACTTTATGGATCTGACGGAAAGCCAGCAGTCGCAGCGCATGCTAAAACATAACGTGATGTGCTTTCAGAATAAGCATGGATCATGCACATGGAAATGTTTGTTAGAAAAACACTGTTTAGTACCTGGGCACTGGCGGTCACATCCTCCCGAGCTTGTTTCGAAACGCTTCCCAGAGCATCTGTTTGACCTTTCTCACACGGGTCGAGAAGACCTGGACCATCTGAGGAGTGCACAGACATTAAAAGACTGACTTAAATATAAATATATGTTTAAATGGGTTATGAAACGTGTAGCAAGAAAAAAAGTTGGTTCGGTTCATTTAAAAACAAAGCTGAAATAAAACAAAATATACTACATTTCAATTATAAAACTTGAAATGTTTACATTTCCTTGGCAACTTATTGAAATAAAATGAGTTTAAGTAATAAATTTACTATTGAAAACTAAAAGTGACATAAAAATGTAATCTAAATAGAAATATCCAGAAAAAAAACAAAACTAATAAAATGACAGAACATATGACAAAATTACTTTCTTATCCCAGTGTTGTTACTGTCAATTAAAACTAATAAAAAATAAAGCTTAAATAAAATAAAACGTATTAAATGAACAAGTTTTAAGTTATTTGCAAGTGTATTTAATTTTTTAAAACATAAACCAGAAAATGAAAGCAAAACTAATCTGGCATGTTAACTTGGAAAGTAACCAAAAGTAAAGTTGAAGTACTAAAACTTAAACAGAAATAATGGTAAAAAGAATGTAGCGTAAAATGAAAACTAATAAAAATGACTAAAGCACATAACATTTCCATATAAATATATATATATATATATATATATATATATACACACACACACACACACACACACACATTAGGGCTGTCAATTAATTAAATTTTTTTATTAATTCCACCTTTTTCTGTGATTAATCGCACACTTCATGAAATTAAGCATAGACCATTTAATCTTGTTTCAAATGTTTATTTTGTCATAATTTGCTATATCCAGCAAAGTAAACCAAATTATTAAAGGGTGATTCTCAAAAATCAGTTTTTAGATGTATATGAATTTTGATATGTTTACAAAAAAGGACACTTACAAACTCCAAAAGGACACCAAAGGAGCCCATATAAGCACACATGAAAGGGAAAAAATCCAGATATTACAGTATGTCTACAGCGCAACAGCCAAGAGCCTTTTACATTTCAAAGTCAAGTTGCAAAACCGAACAAAACCACACAAAGATGCCAAAAAAAAAAAAAACTAACCAGCTGCTGATTGCATATATAGACACATTCATTCATTATCGTCAATGTGTGTGGAAACAACGTGAATGTGTGGAAAGTACATTTGCATTAATGCAATGTGCAATCAGTGCGTCAACAGCATTCATACACGCATTATTATAATGGACTAATACATTATTACATGACTCATACGTGTTTATTGTACTGTATGATTAAATTCCTAAAATAACATTGGTCATACCTGGCAGGAGAACCCCGGTGGCGATGCATTCGAGGACCCTCCGCAGAGCTTCTCCAGGACTGAGCGGACCCGATGCACTGCTAATGGCTTTTTCAACAAGCAGCTCCATGGCCTTTGCGAAAGAAAACCCAGCACGTTAGTTAGCGACCATTATTAGCTAAAACTCAAATCACTGTTAGCAAACAAAGCTAACTGACCCAGTCAGGCATCTTGCCCCAGGTAGGTACACGCTGACACAGATCCCGCAGAACCCGAATAACGATGACGCAAGACTGAAGACCGTTCGCTCGAGCCTGTGGAAGAAACTCGTTAATTTGCAATAGTCACAGATAACTACAATACTTCAGTTAAAGACACAAATGTAAATGCTAATTGATTATGCTAATGCTACTAAAATTATTCAACGGTTGATTCTAAGACCAGAAACATACTCTACGTAGGTACGCAAACACTTTGCCAATGTATCGCAATGGCAAAGTTCCACTGTTCACACATTTAACTACAATGTATTTAAGTAATTTGCTAGCTTATATGCTAACCAGTTAACAATAAACTTAGCTGACTTTCTCTGTGATATTCTTTACACACTGTTGCTACTGAAAATGAAAATTAGTCGTAGAAGAAAAACGTTTACGTTAGCGTAAATTATAGTGCCCCTTGTGGCAATACTGAAAATAAGGCATAATAACGATGCTGATTGCGTGCTGACATATTTAGGAATATAGCTATTGAATGAAATCGAATATGCGTTCCTAGATTAAATAAAAACTTGCGTAGAGTATTTTTTGGATTTAATCGAAAGTCAGTTCCATATCAGTTTCCTAAGTGTAGCTTTCCCAATTGTGTCAAAAATATGTATACATTTTCACATTGTCTAACTTTGTTATAATTTACTATAGCAATCTAAAACATAATGTAATGATTTAAGACTAAAGCACAAGTCTGTGCATAAAACTCATTAATAGGCAATATAAATCACAGCGAACAACAGCTAATGCTAAAATGTTACTAAACTTAAACAATCACTGAGACTAAGACCAAAAACATACTCTACACAAGTACGTAAACACACAATTCCATTGAACAAGTTTAACTACAGATTCTTATTCAGGTAGTTAGCTAGCTAACATGCTAACCATTTTGACATTAAAAATTAACTAACTTGATCTGCGAGATTATTTTCAAATGGTTGTTCCTGAAAAAAAATGGATTCGTAGAAAATTTTTACAATAATTTTGATTACAGCGCTCCTTGTGGCAATACTGAAAATAAAGTGGCACTTATTGTGTTTAGGAACATAATTTATTAGAATTTAGTGTTTAGATAATCCTTATAAAATTTCACTATATTCAGATACTTTCCACTAGTACATTTGTAGTAGTTATTACTTTTTCCGATTTTTATTGTTATTCCTAATGCAACAACGTTACAATTTAACAAACGTTGACAACGATGTTGAATTATGGGTTGCTTGTAATGTTAGCGAAATGTAATTTTAAAGTAGCTTCTCCAATACTTTTTAACAAGTTTAAAGATTTAGTGTCTACTGTCCTAAAAGTACTAGTACAATACTCAAGGCACTTGGTCCTGCTGAGAACATCCAGAGGGTCTTTCCCAAATACTTTCTCCCATATAAAGCCACCAGAGCCTGACTTTTTTACCTGAAACCATTTAGCATGTCGCAGAGCTGCTAAATACTCAAGGCACTTGGTCCTGCTGAGAACATCCAGAGGGTCTTTCTCTGACACTGAAAGGACAAATGTAGGAAACATCGTCAACTGTATTTAATTTAATATTTAATATGTTTAGCTTTTATTCAAAAATAGTAAGTAGATCTTACTAATATATAAAAGTATTGTTGATTAAATGACACAAAAATATTTTAGGGAATTTGTGACACTAGGCTGTGTTAATGTGATCATTACAACACAAGTCAAAACAAAGTGACCACACCGAAATGTCACAATAATAGGGGTTTTCCGCACGTCCAGGTTCCTAAAAAAGCTGTTGCAATGATATGCAAAAGATGTAAATGGAAAATATTATTAATTGGGTCTGTTAATGCATGATTAACAAACCCAAACAGGACAAGTGTGGAGAACCACTTTGGGTTTTGGTTGTTTGAAAGAAATAAAATTGAGAATTATTGTTAACAAAATAAAAACAACAGTGACCTCAGGTTACAAGTCAGAATTACAGAGGCTTTTGAGGTCAAAACTTCAGTATGAGAGGATGAGTTTGTTTTAGGCCACAATAAACAATAACAATAAAATTCATATTCACTCACATTCTAATAGTTTAGGTCTCAACTTAAAGACAAAAGTCTATGTAAACTACCATACATTGTCAGTCCCAAAATATTGCAGTGGCCACATAGGTTTATTAGCTACAGGAGTGACGTATTTTTCAACTGAATTCTTGTATGAAGAAATAGATTGTTTTTACGAAGTAATTTTTGTATCCAAGAAAATATACATTTTTAAAAAGCGGTAATTACAAGCAAATTAGTTTTAGCTTCAGACATCACGCCCAAGGATCGTTGGCTAAACGTCTGATGCATATGGGACACAAAAGTGGAAATGCTTCAGGAGTGTCGAAAGTCGTGATCGGATTGGTTGAATTCTACAGAATTTCCGCAAAACACGTGTGTGTAGCGTTTTTTAAAATTCCGCCTATAAACAAAGATACCATGGCGCCAAACCCTCTCAGGAAAGAAGGACGATGAGCACTTATCTCGATCAACTCAAAGCTGAATTTTTAAAAGTATGTGAAATATTTAAAGTTTGTGGCATTAAATTTTTTTAATATGTCAGTTTTACACTCCGGTCTGTTAATGTGGCGACATTTCTACACCTTGAAACGTGACGCTGAAACGAAACGAACTGTGATTGGATGTTGGACATGTCGGTCAAATGGCCTCATGGGCGGGGCTTGGAAAATGAAAAGCTGGCATGAATTCCAGACCTTTTGCCGTCAGTCAGTAAATTGTAAATTGACATTCAATTTGCATCTCGTGGCCAAAAATAATCCAAAAGCCAAATAGTTATGAATGAATGCAGTGAAGTAATTATGACAAAAGTGGCTGTTTAAATAAACATAAACAAACAAGGTAAAATAGAAATTGATATTTACAATTAATAATACAAATAAATTCATAAATAATTTGTTACTAAAACAATATTAGCCACTGTTTTGATGAAACGGATCATATTAGTTATTAAAAACGTATTTTTGACATGAAAATGGCAAGAATCTCAAAGTTGTGTGATGTAGGATCCTGTTTCTGTACGCGCACAAAAATGAATGCAATTGTTACTCCCAAATCTTTACACCATTCACCACCACTTTATATGAACGACTAACTTGGCCTGAAAAGGTCAGTGGTGAAAGCCATAAATCTCTCTCATGCTGAATTGCTCATGTATCTTACAACACAACTTGTACAATATTGCACCACAGTGGTAAAGAAAGGTCAGAGATCCTGTTTTTGATTCCTTAAAAAGCTTTCAGGAAGCAATGCAAAACCGAGGGCAAATAATGGACTGAACCAAGAAAAGAAAAAAAAAAGGAAAATGAACAAGGGGAAGTGTACAGGAAAGCCAATTGATGGAAATATGGAAATATCCGTATTTTTTGTGAACCAAGGGAACACATATAGGGCTGCTGAGGGAAAGCACGGGTTCTCTAACCTTTCTCCATGTTGGGGACGGGGTCTTCGCGCATCACTGGCGAGGTAAGAGAGATGGTGACCTGCATTTTTGGTTCCTTGCTTGAAAAAATGACGATGTTGGCTTCCTCAGGGTGTACCTGCACCTCATACTGATCTTCAGAAAAGGTCTGCCGGTTAAAAGGACACTGTATTACTACAGAGGAGACGGTGGGGGTCAATACAGGGGCCATAATTTGTCCCTTATAATCCCAGTGGTAAATGCCACACTCAAAGTCTTGGTTGGATAATGCAGGGGTTAATGGGATATAATGCATATGGAAATTAAGTACATGCCCCAGTCTCTCTCTGTAGGTGTCTTAACCAGGCAGTGGAACTAAAGATCAGTTAAAGATACATGGACCACAACAGTAGCAGAAAGAGTCAAAAGCTCATTCGCAGTTATTTTGAATTATATATGCGTGGATCACACAATTAACCACCAGAAATATGTCTGGGTCATATTTCATTCCAAAAATCCATATATTTTGCATCAAGTAAATAAAGTATATTTTTTAAGATCAAAGATTTTGCATTACTTTCCTTACACAAATAGTCTTTACCGCAATGCACAACCATCTCATTTTCATTACTGTGATGTGAAAAGGAAAAAAATTGTATGTTAATGATTGAATAAGTAAGAATGTTTTTAAGATTATAAAGATTCAAAATTATTTTCATGACTCATAGCACATTTTCCCCATGCAATAAGTCATTACCGCAATGGACAATCTCAAGTTTCATTAATGTGAAAAATTGATAATAAAAAAAGGATCATTACATTTTAAAAAAGTATTAATGCATGATGGTTGTATCACACTGAATTTATTCTGATTTTAATAAAGAAAATGTTGAAAGGAACGATTTTCTGTATGTTACTTATTGCATCAGGTAAATGGAGTACATTTTTGAGATCACAAAGATTTATTGCACTTTTACATTATTTTCATTTAGCACATTTTTCCCATGCAAAAGTCATCACCACAAGGTTCAACCATCCCAATCTAATTGCTGTGATGTGAAAAATATATATATAATAAATAAAGATTTAAAAAAGTATTTTTATATTGTGATAGTGATGTAATGATTTTAATTCCAATTTTAATAAAGAAAAATCTGGGGGGGTGAACTAATGAGTTTTTGTTGTTGCATTATAGTAATGACATTTTAGGAAATTCATTTAATTTACATGAAAGTAATATTTTCTTATAATTACATGTATGTTACGGTAATGATTTATGATACGGTAATGATTTATTTGCAGCATTATAGTAAATACAATTTTGAAAACATGTTAAACTAACATTTTCTGCATGTTTACAGTGAGGTTTTGTGTCATGAAAATTATTTTCTTTATTTTCTTCTTGCTATGATTTTCTGTGATTTTCTGTCAAGAAAATACATTTTGGTAATGTTTTTGCCGAATCATAGTAAAGACAATTTTTTGACAGTATGTTTAATTGAAATCAAAATAATAATTTTCCACAAGTTTCCGTAATGAGGTTCTGTGCTGCAGTAATGACATTTAAGTAATTATCTTCACTTGTCATGAAAATAATTTAGGAAATACGTCAAACTGTGATAAAAATATTTTCTATATATAATTTTCTGCATGTTACGGTAAATACGTTTAAAATGCTTCTTTTTTTTAAATTAAATTGCAATGGAATAAAACAATTCGGTATGATTTTCTGTTTTACCATAGTGAGTAATTATTGCTGAATTGTGGTAAATATATATAAATGGGCTTTAAAATACTCACTTGCTTGATGCAAAATATAATAAATGTTAATTGTAATATTTTTGAATAAATGTAAACATCATATCAAACTTTTCTATTTTTTAGATTTAAATTTGAAGTACAACCTGGAAATTTCTTAGAGAGAATCACACATAATCCAAATCCAAGCCAAGCTTTAGGCCTACTTCAAGAAATTGCAAAATGTTAAGCACACATCCAGCTACATGTTGCTGTATCTAAACTTAACACCTGGGATCATGTGATTTCTTATGTGGGCGATTTCCATCATGTAGCAGCCAGAACAAAATGAAACGTGGTGATAAAACCACAAGTGGAAAGTTTTTAGCATAGGCAGGTCAGAAGTCAATAATGGTTTTCAGCAGCTTCAACATAAACATTTGATACATGCATAGCAACTCCGCAAATAAAGACAAGCTTACCGCTAGCTGTTTGGGCAGTTGTTCTGCAACGGTTCTCAACAGAGAGGCGGTGGGTTTCTTGGCCGCCAACAAGATGAGCTGGACGTTGCGGTCGCCACGCAGGAGGAGACCTTTAGCCAGGATTCCCACACGCATGACTCCTTTGAGAACACGAGCCTGAGATTCCGACCTGTCCAAGAAGAAGCATGTAAATTTACACCATTTCCCACGTCTATTCGATGGCATAAACACAAAGCTAGCTGGCAAGAGTCCTCACTGTTTGTCCGCCACGTCGTTGTCGTCGTCTGCAGCACACGCCTCCTTCTCCAGCAGCGAATCAGACACCAGTTTGAGAGCGCGCTCAGAATGAGACACGATTCGCTGGACGGCCTGAAGCTCCTCCTCCATGGGGTAGATGGCCGAGTGTTTGGCCATGATGTGGCGGTCGTCGGGCGAATCAGGACGCCGCACGGGCTAAAGATAAATAAGAGAATTGTTGCTGTTTACAATTTGATAAGTAACTTGCAACAGTTTTGGTTTGTTTGAAATGTGATTGCGTGTACTTACCAATAGGGGAGGCACCGGGATACTGGGCCGGCCCATGAGAGGGGGCGGAGCCATTCTGTGCCTCATCTCCACCCAGTATAACTGCTCATCCTCCATCCTGCTCCAGTACATGTCCTCCTCGTACCTCCTGCTGGACCACACAAAGAAATTAAGACTATAAAAAAACGCCTAGTGAAATGTGCAATAAATGTTTTAGCGTTAGAAAAGATAAATAAAACCGAAATGGTGTGAATGTTGAGGAAGACCTCATTTCTGTGTACCAGCGTTGTTCGTCCTCTTGTTGTCTCTTCAGCACAGATTTCTGTTTCTGCTTTCGCAGTTTGACTTCCAGAAGTTTCCGCGCTCGATTGCTGGGCTTGATCTCCACTGGGAGGTCTGGGTTCACTTTTTTCTGAAAAACAATACAAATATTGGTCAATAATTGCAGCCCTGGGTGATTTCAAGTCTTTACTGTTTTATAATTGTCTTGTGTTTTTAACTCAAGTGTCTCAAAAAGTGAAGCTGGTTTTGCACTGATGTCAGACTTTTAAATATTTTGTTATCAATAATCTGATCTTTCACTTGCAAGTTCATGAGTTCATGAAGTTCCCTTTAAAATGAGAAGATAATCAACCCTTAATGTGTCAAATGGATAATTTGCTAGATAAGAAATTTCAGTTTATTACAATAACTATATTAATATACAAGCTTTTAGTCAAAGCAATGAAATTTGCATACATTCATTCACAACAACAAAAAAACTCATATTTGGTGTACGTTTCAGAAAGGCTAGACATAAAAGATAAACAATAATGTGCAGTATGTTTTTTTTTTTTTTTTACCTTAAACCGCATTACACCAAATAATGTCATTTTCTAGCAACATCATATGTAATTAAAGTAATTTCAATTAAAAATAATTACTTCAAAGTAATTGTTTTCTCAGTTTAATAATTATATCAATACACAAAATCATACATAAATATACTGAAGTACAAAAATGGCTATTTACTGACAGCTATATCATGAAAAAAATATTTTATTCCATTTTTCTTTGAGTCCATCAAGTAAAAAAAAATAAGAAAATATAATTATATGAAGCAGTTTTGTATTGAATTTAAGTATTGAATTTACTTTTTTATTTTACAAACTCATGTTTATTATATAAATAATTATTTACATTTACATTATAATTGTATACTAATTAATATACACATTTACTTCCAGAGAGACATCTCACCTTGTACTGCAGCCGGTGTCTCCGTCCCTTCAGGTGCATGTCTTTAGCATTGGGATCATTGAAACTGCATTCACACAGCTTACAGTGAAAGCGAATCACTTTTCCGTCATCATTTCGAACCTGAAGAGAAAAAACAAGATTAAAAAAAACAAGAATCTGAGATTAAAACCCCTCAAAGGACTGATCCGCAAATACATATGATTCATGAATCAATTTGACTGATTCACTGACAAAAATTCACTCGTTTTGATCAAGCTTAACTGTACACTAAAAGAGCTGTACGGTCTCACTTCTTCAACATAATCGTGTCCCACGGGCTGAATGTCTCCTTGAGCTCCAGTCCCATAACCGTCCTCATCGTCGCTCAAAGTGTCCGTCTTCACCACAGTTGGCTTCACCTCCTCCAGTTTTACCGGAGCTGGTGTGGACGTTCTGCTGCCTGGACAGAAATGGATATTAGGGAATTCACTTCATTTCATGTTTCTGCAAGATGGCTGTTCGTAATGTAACCATGCTACCAACATGTTTAAGATGTGTGCAGGGTTTGTTGCGCGATTACTCATAAATCTATTAGCTCATAACCTGCTGAGCAGCATTATCTGGTATGAATAACACAACTATATAAAGCAAAAAGACTGAGCAAGACTTCTGTGTTGATGTCATGTTACAATTTGAAAGACGCATTGCATCAACATAACGACTGAAATGTTTACATAGAGCTTTTTCTTCTTCAAGGCAGGATGTAAATCATATATTCCAATCATGTGGGTATTGTGAGTGAAGCACTAAAGAGGAAATATCTATTTCTGTGATCAGTGCGAAAGCTCTGGTGAAATTACGGTGAAGTGACACACATAAGACAACTATAATCCCAACACTGAAAACATCAGGCATTTATGACTTTTTTTTTTACTTTGTGACTAAAACTGAGCTTAAACTAAAAATGTTTACACATTTTGGGCCTCATTTAGTGAAAAAAGTGAAAAAAATTGTGTGAAAACAGGTCTTTTAAACATTCGTACATAAACTGTCACAAATGTAAACAAATTTAGGTGTAAATCATTCATAAAACATTTAAAATTTGTTAATGCAATGATGAGTGTTACATTTATTAACTTTTGTTCATCACGAATGGAAACAAATTAATTTTATTCACTTTATTCATACTTGTGCGACTGTTAAAATACTAAGTTAATAATTCGCAAAACCATTCTTGTTTAAATTTTTCTAACTGAAAACTAATTCTGCGCTAGTCATTTGTAAAATCAATTGTTTTGAAAACAAACAGTATTCCAAATTATTTACACCAAAATTCAAAAAGGCCTAAATTGTTATGTACACTGTTGCAACAGCAAACAAATTTATGATAAAATCACATAATCTCCAATGTAAATGTCACAATTGCAGAAAAAAATTTTTTTTAGTCATGCAGAAAACATCTTTTATACTACAAACTTCTGCAATTGTGATGACTACGTAAATAATTCGGAAAAGCATTCTTGTGTAAATTCACATAATTGCAAAAAAACATCCGTGCAAGTCATTCATAAAATTAATTTTGAAAACAAATAGTAGTCTAAATGTTTTACACCAAAATTTGTTCTGCTCACATTTCACAAAAAAATGACCTAAATCATCATGTAAAGTCATGTAAGTTTATAATAAATTCACATAAGTTCCAATGCAAATGTCGCGAAAGCAAACAAATTCCATTTAATCATTCAGAAATCTAGTTTTATATTAAGTTTATAGTAAAAAATTATAACTCACAAACTACTTGTGCAAATTCGTCTTACGGTTCAAAAAACAAAGTTGACGCTGAAAGTGATATTTATACGTTAATCTGGTCGCTATTCCAATTTTAAATATCAATTTTTTTTGGAGTCTTTTTCAGATCTAAAGTGTGAAAGACCAGTGCGTAAACATGGGGGTGTTTTACGACACTTTAGTGAAAATGCCTGGTAAAGTCGCTTACCGATAATGGCAACTTTAGCAGTGGCAGGTTTCTTGGCAGGAGACGCCACAGGTTTGGAAAGAGTCACCGCCGGAGTCTTCTGCGCAACCGATGTTGGGGTAGGAGTGGTTTTCACCACTGTCTTGCTAGTAGTCATCGTCACAGTAGCAGGGGCAGAGTTCACGAAAACTGGCTCCGTGGAAGGGATGGGTTTGCCAAGTTTGGTGTGCAACTTCACCACCTGAGGAAAAGTTCGATAGCAGGTGCATTTCAACCCCAAAATACATTGAAAAGCCCAAGAGTGCTGATAATGGCATTTAACATTTAATAAACCTTCTGGTGCTTGGATCCCCGGATGTGTGCGGCGTATGCATCGGCGCCGGTGCACGAGACATCACACAGTTCACAGCGCAGCTGCGTCTGGACACCGCGAGGTCCGTTAGTCACCTGACTGCCACTCTTCTGAGCCGCCTCTTTCTTCTTGTGCTTCTGTCCTTCCAGATGTTCTCGATACGTCTGCAGATGAGCACAAGAACACAAGTCAACGAAAAAGTATGTTTGCTACCAATTTCCACTAAATTAGGGCAAGACACTATCGGGAAAAGGAATGGGGTTTTTTTGGGTGGGGGGGGGGGGTTGGATTGTCATAGCATGTTGTTGACTAGCGGTTAAGAAAACACCCCAAATACTTATTTTTGTACTTTTGTAGATCTATAGATTTCAATACATATCTTTAAAGTCAGTATTCTAAAAAAAACAAAACAAAAATTCCCTCAACTTTAGTAGACCTTCTATATGCAAAAGATTTGTAGTTTTTAGTTTAAAGTTTAAAAGCTTAAAGTTTTTAGTTTTTTAATCTATGTTCTGAAATTTTTACTGAGGGTTTTGTTCATTAAAACAATGAGCCCCAAGAAGCCATAGTTTACAGTGGATTTATAAAAATTAATTG
Organism: Carassius auratus; assembly: GCF_003368295.1. Lineage (NCBI taxonomy): Eukaryota > Metazoa > Chordata > Actinopteri > Cypriniformes > Cyprinidae > Carassius > Carassius auratus. The sequence continues at coordinate 3,614,653 of NC_039264.1, read as the reverse complement.
GTGTTGTTAGGCATGACACAAAGCAGAGTAACTAAAACCCTGTTAGCTGTTATAAATTCACTACAAACCATGGCTTCACAGAGCTTATTGATTTTATTAAATGGTTATTCCATATATGAAGTAAGGTTTCACAAAATAAATCTGAGCAAATAAAGTGTATTGATATAATAAAAACAGTATTCTTCCACCAAACAATGTAGTTCCTCAGAATCGGTTGTGGTTCAAACAAAGTTGTTGCCGAGCAACACAAGAACACAGAGGTAAACAAAGGTGTGTGTTTGTAGAGTAATTTACAACAGCTTGGAACATGTCTCAACCAATCAGAACCAAGGACTGGAACCCTCCGTTCTATAAATATAATCTTATTCCTACAAAGATGGTAGAATGAGAGAAACGATATTGTTGGAATCAATTTCAGAACAATTTTTTTTTCTGATGAATGATTAAAAACATTGTCAGCCAATAAGAACCAATCCTGCTGTAATGAGCTCAGGAATTTAAAGCGACAGCACACGTGCACTCAGAATAAACAGACAATATCGTTCGCTGGGGTAGACGCTAATATCGTTATCTTTATAGATATCGTTCTCTGTGTGAATGGATCTTAGAGGTCCTTTCACACCAAAAGTGCACCTCAATCATAATTTTTCTCAACAGAGGTGCCATTAAATAATGGGAAAACATGCATTACGTATTTGAAAAAGTAACTCAGACATTTAATTGTAAATTTACAAGTAATGCATGATTTACTCTTTACTTGAAAATAAGTAATCGGATTACATAACTAGTGTCACTCTAATTTGTTAACCCCAACACTACCCCTCAGTCAAATTCTTCGAAATACAGATGAGAAGATGCTTAGAGTAAGTACTACTGAAGTAGAAGCAAAAACTTGTTTAGAAGAATCGGCCGTTAAAAAATATAAATTGAATTGAACTCTACAGACGAAAACAGATCAAATAGATTGGTTCCAATAAACTGACACCAAAACAACAATTCAACTACACATGCGTCATGATATTCTCTCCATAACATTGGCGCGCCACAGCATACAGGATGAGGAGGAGAATTGTTGAATAAAGTCGTTATTTTAGTTTTCTTGCGCACAAAAATTGTCTTGTAGCTTTGTGAGATTACAGTTAAACACCTGATGTCACATGGACTATTTAATCCAAAGTCGTCCTAAATTTCTGAGCCTTGATCGTGGTAGTGTCCCTGGTCTCTCAGATTTGATCAAAAACATCTTAATTTGTGTTCCGAAGATGGCGGGATTGGAACAACACAAGGGTGAGTAATTAATGACAGAATTGCAACAGAATTTTTGGGTGAACTATCCCTTTAAGTTCTCTTCGGCTGAAGAATGAAAGATCTTGGATGGCCTGAAGGCTATTAAATAAGAATTAGTTTTATTTTTGGGTGAAGCTGAATGTGGATTTAATGTAATTGCTCACCTGTGGACCAGCACAGCTAATCTTGCAGATATCGCAATAATACAGCTGTGGCTGTTTAGGTGGGCCTTTGGGCTTCTGGATCTTGTTCTGATGGAAAACGGGTTTCTTGTACGTGTTGACGGTGGAGCTGGTGAGTGCGCTGCTGCCCTTGTTGCTCCAGGAGGAGTTGGAGAGCTGTTTAGGTTGTTGTGTCTGCTGTGGCGGTGGAGGCTGTTGTGGCTGCTGGAGGGGTGGTTCAGGCAGTGCCTGTTGGGGCGCCAACTGCGCCGGCTGGAAGTACGAAGGCGTGGATGTGTAAACGCTAGACTCATAGTTGGAATAGCTGAGACCAGCTGAAGCAACAAAGACAGAGACACCATTAAATGATTTGCCGGTGGCTATTTGTGGCATATAAATCTGAATCGGATGTGTACCAGAGTAGGATGTCGCAGCTGTTGAGTTGAAGGAAGAACTAGGGGTGTAAGTGGATATGGGGGCTGGAGTTTGCTGTACGCTGGTTGACGTGGGGTAGATGGTGTAGCTAGAGGACACAGAGCTCACAGAGGGAGGGGGTTTGAGAGCTGTGACCTGCCTTTGAACAGGCGGCTGACTGTACGCTGTACTCGTGGGGCTGTAGCCACTTTTCAGCCCTGAAAAGGCAAAGATGCTACCGTTTAAAGCCTAAAAACTGGAAGCTATAGATGAGCAATATAGCTTGATTTAAAAAACTATATATATATATATATATATATATATATATATATATATATATATATATAATTTTTTTTTTTTTTGTTAAGTATACCAATTGCTCTGAAATGTCTTAAATGGGCCGGTTGTTTATTTGTTTTGTTTTTCAATCAAACTTCATTCAGAATGTTTAATGGAAGACATAAAAAGTTCACATGGTTTCTCACCAAAAGAACATGAATATTGAATTATTGTAATTTATATGCACCACTAACACAATGCATAACACATAACAATAATCTAAACAAGCAATGCATTTATTTAGATACTACTGTATTGATTAGCATTTTGAATTAGCTATTATTTTTCATATTTTAAACTTAAATTTTGATTTTTCAATTTAAGTTCTAGTATTGTTTGTTTTTAATTCAATATTTGTATTTTATTTTAAGTGCATTAAAATCATTGCAATAATCACAAAATTGGTATAATATTCAAATAATTCAATTTAATATTTATATTTAACATAGCTTATATATATATATATATATATATATATATATATGGACCTAGACCAATTCAATTCAATTCAAGTTTATTTGTATAGCGCTTTTTACAATACAAATCAGTACAAAGCAACTTTACAGAAAATTACATTTCTACAAAATTTATAAGTAGCTTATCAGTTTGAATTGAATTGAACTGAATTGAATTGAACTACCCTGGACCACAAAACCAATCTTAAGTCACTGGGGTATATTTGTAGCAATAACCAAAAAAAAAAACATTGTATGGGTAAACATTTTTTTTTTTTAATTATTTTATGCCAAAAACCATGTTCCATGAATATTTTTTGTCAATTTCCTACCGTAAATATATCAAAAAGATTAGTAATATTTTATTATTAGCATTAGTTCAAGAATAAAAAAAAAATATCAGATTTATATCGTAATCGGCAAATAGCCAAACTGCGGCATCGGTATCGGTGACGGAAGTGAAAAAGTGGTATCGGGACATCCCTAATTGTTACATCTCTAACAGCATTCAAAGACGACTGACAGAGAAAGCAGCTTCACCTGTCTGGAAGTAGGCCTCGGTCACGGTTCTCTGCGCGGGTGCGATGCTCGTTTGAAAGTACTGCTTGTTCTCAAAGCTGCTGACTGGTGGTGGTCGACCGTAGCTATAATTCTCCTGTATAACCAATTAAATTGGGAATAAGTAAGTGAGCGCACTTGAGATGCGTCATTAATAAGAATGATGCAAAACAAAGACTTACCGGTTCAGCCAACACCTGGTAAGTTTGAGGGGTGGGCGTCAGTTGTGGGGATGTTTCGGGCTGTCGGTAGCCGTAGTTGGGGGCGGGATGGGGCTGGTACGTGGGGTAAGGGGCGGTTACCACGGGACTTGCCGGTTGGGCGGTGGCAGCAGGGTACGAGGCTGTCACCGCATGGGCCACTGCAGGGACGGGCTGGACACTATAGCTGCCCGTGGTTGGGTGGGAATACACAGGAGGCGGCTGGGCACTGGATGGGAATTTTGGGATTCAAAATTAATGAGGTTTATATACCCTTCCATTTTGAAAATTAACCATGGTTTTACCACACATTAGTGCTGTCAACCGATTAATCGCATCCATAATAAGTTTTTAGTTTACATATATGTGTAATGTGTATATTTCGTATATGTAAATACAAACACAAACACACGCATGAAGAAAATATGTTATATTATATATATTTATATTAAATACAATAAAATAAATCTATATACTAGGGCTGGGTGATATATCTAATGATATGCTAATGCGCACCTAGTCAGTAAATCTATACTGTTTTTGTATTAATAAATAATAAATAAACACAGGACACGTAAATATATTACGTAAATAAAAACTTTTATTTATATTACGATTAATCATTTGACAGCACTACTACAAATTAAACCAAAAAAACATGGTTACTATAGTTAAATCATGGTAATCACGGATTAATCATGGTTTTACACTAACCCTAGTTTAACCAAGTTATTTGTAGTAAAACTGAGGTTGTGGAAATGTGACCCTGGAGCACAAAACCAATCTTAAGTAGCAAAGGTATATTTGTAGCTAAAGCCGAAAACATACCATACATTGTATGGGTCAAAATTAAAGAGTTTTCTATAATCAAAGTCAAAAAACATTAGGATATTACGTAAAGATCATGTTCCATGAAGATTTTTTGTACATTTCCTACCGTAAATATATAAAAACGTCTATCTTGATTAGTAATATGCATTGTTAAGGACTTCATTAAGACATCTTTCAAAGATGATTTTCTCAATATTTATATTAATTTTCGTCTCTCGAAAATATATACATTTATATTTATTTTTTATTTTTTTGCACCCTCAGATTCCAGTTTTTCAAATATTATCCTATCCCAGCTATCCTGAGCTTATTTATTCACATGGCAACTACACTGTTATTACAATAAACCCATGGGTAATTTTCCTAAGGGTTACAAGTGTGCAAAATACAATGGTAATAGTATTTACTTTAAAGAACAGGCTACCAAAATGCAGGACTTTGTGTAAGCATATGCAATTTTTTAATACAGTGCAATGGTAAAGCCACAGAATTACAGGTAAAAGCATAGTTCCAAATGTTTACCATGGTATAAGCATGGTACTACGAGTCATAATGGATGGCAGCACCGCGGTATTTACATTAGCACACATACGGTATTTACATATTTCACGCGAACACATATAATAATAACAAGCAAGCATCAGTAAACACCAGCAGCAGCAGCTCGAGAGATCTTTGCGCACTGGCCGTTAGCATCTCTTTTAAATATACTTTCTGTCATCCTGACTGGAGTAATGTGTTCGTGCGCACGTGTGTTGCTGTGGTACCTGTACTGCGGGCCGGCGGCGGCAGCGGCTGCTGCATGCGTGAATCCATAATAATTACTGGCCGCCATCATAGAAACTTCAGCAGCAGCAGCAGCAGTGACAGCGGCGGGGGCGTGTCCTGCGACCACGTGACAGACACGTGTGCGCGTGACGTCAACTGTCCCCTTCGCGCCGCTGACCCCCTCGGAGCCTCAGAATAAAACCGTTATGATGTAAAGTTTCATTTATATCAGTTATAAATAGTGTGTTTCTATCAGTGATGTGGGCCAAGGCGGCGCTCTGAAATGATGAGAAAGTCAGTGAGTTGTTGATTATATTTAGATTCATACGAAAACAGAATAAACGTCAGGTTTCGTCTTATGTTCAGCTATTACTTTTAATAGTATTTTTTTCGTCACTTTACACGTCAAATGCTTAAAACATACTTAAAATAGTATGTTAGTTCAGGTCAGTTAAGGTTTAATTTGAAAGTGACAAAAACTGAGTTTTGATTAAAACTTTGGTACTTAAAACAATTTCCACAAGTTTGATTCATTCAGACCGATGTTCGTAACGCGCATGCGTGGCGTGATTATTGTAGCCCATGTATTTTGTAAGTATATTAATATTAATAATTATATCAACTTAAATGCACAACAATACATCATCCAGGTATGTGAAAGCCTATAAATAAAAATAAATTTACTAAAGGGATTTTCCAAGTATTATTATCATGTACAAATATATTACGTATAAAAGAAAGTAAACAAAAATATAATATCATTTTATCATTAATATGAATATGTCCGCATATAAACATGTATATATATATTTTTATATATATATATATTTTTACTAATATTGGAATTTTACAATGCAAATCAAAATTATTTCTATTAGGCTAATATAGATAGATAGATAGATAGATAGATAGATAGATAGATAGATAGATAGATAGATAACAGAAAATGCAACATTTAATCATATAACATAATATAACATTCAGGTTAATAAACAACAATATCTGCCCTGGAGGATTACAGATATTGTATAACCAAAGCATAAATAAACCAAATGAAATGTCTCATCCACTCAGAATGGGATTGTATATTAACATGTCTTGTACATTAGCGCCACCTGTGGGTTGAGAGGGTCAAAGTGTTTAAAGAGCGATCTCAAAGCCTCTGTTGTTTCAGTGCTCAGAGGATGTGGAAATGCCTCAATAAGATCATCCTGAGCCTGGAGCACCAGCATACAGCATTCAGCATTCAGGAGGAGACGCAATATGACAAAGCACCGCTGATGTTCCTACAGCATCCTCACTGCTAATGTGAGCAGAACATACACACTTCTGGAAACATGCCGGGCTGAATCCAGTGTCTGATGTGACCTGGAGAGTGAGCGTAGCCTCTTCTTTCCCTCACAGTGAACAGAGGAGTCTTGTGTTTCTCTCAGAGCACCTGCATCAACACCTGCGCTCCGCTCGGTACGGCTCTGGATGAAGAGGAAAAATAATCAGTTCACCAGGAATAATCCCATCCTCATTTGAGTACGGTACCGCTATTCATTTAATCTATCAAAGACTGAATTAAGATAGATTTTTTATGGTTTTTTTAAATAATTTGTAAGAATCATTAAGAAAAATTTTTATAAGTGGTTTCAAGCCACACCACCATGACGTTTCAAAGTAATATTGAATTTAATATTCAATATATAACATTTAGACTCCAAATACAGCAGTTTTATTGTAACATCACTATTAAAATCTTCATATTCTGAATTATTTATTTATTTAGGTTTTTCCAATTTAGTCATTTTGTTGTGAATGTTTTTTTTTTCTTATCCAATTTTAGTCTAAAACTTATTTCATTTTACATCAGCTAAATTAAAATAATAATAAATATTGCTTTGGCAACTAGTTGACATAAAAATAACTATTTTTTATTCTATAATTTATTTTATGTAAATATATAATATTTATTTTATATTTGATCAAAAATGTATTCCAGTTAATATTTATCTTATTTCAAGTAATGAAAGTTTAATTGTACTTTTAATTAACTATAATAATCCAATCTTGTTTTTTATAGTTATTTTAAATACATAAATGTATTTCTTAAAAAAAAATAGTCATAATTAAAAAATACAATTCAGAATTGAACAAAAGGGAATTATCCCCACATTAAAACAGAGGCCACTTCAGTCAGAGATTAAAAGAGGGATTAAAATGATTTTTCCCATTAATCCGTACCTCTGGTATGCACTGACTTTCAGGGATTAAACTCTTCAGGAGAGGATTTGACTTTGTTTTTTGAGGCCCGGGTTTCTTCAGCATGTGCAGCGTTGACTTGGGCCCGCCGATGGAGATCATAGAGGTGAGAGACGAATGGCTGGACGATGATTTTCCCAGGTAACCAAACTCCTTTACTTTTATTCATTTGAAAAATCCATGTGTCCACCATAGACACTGATGATTTGGTTTTGAATGTTATTACATTTTCTGCCTCAAATTTCAAAATTGGTTCACATTGTGGTGTAAATTCATCATATGCATTTGTGGGAG